>NC_135212.1:37082711-37222711 GCF_052324685.1 Brachyhypopomus gauderio
TGTCTCATCTTACTCTCTCTCATCCTCTTGTTCCATTTCTGTCTCTCCCTGTCTCTGTGTGTGTCTCTCTCTCTGCCTGTCTCTGTCTCTCTATCTCATGAATATATCTCCATCAGTGATCAAATCAAATAAACCAGTCAACAGTTTCAGAACATGAACCAAATCAGTTTCAAGTCCTTGAAGTTCTTAGGAATCTGAAGACAGCAGTTAGGGTTAGAGATCGCTCAGACACGTTCATCTCAGAAACGTTCAGCTCAGATACGTTCAGCTCAGAGATGTTCAGCTCAGAGACATTCAGCTCAAACACATTCAGCTCAAACACATACAGCTCAAACACCTTCAACTCAGAAATGTGACACTTTTCTTTTTTCTTTACCTGTTCTAAAGTGTGGGGGTGTACAGACCCTCAAGAGCTGCTTCACACCGTCTGACCATCATCACTCTCAGTGGCACAACTTCACACAGGTCCTCCTCCACCCACACGTCGGGCATCACTTTCTGACTTAGACATCTTAGTTTTTTGCCAGGGGACACCCACATTTGCAGTACTCAGATACTATGTTCCCCACACAGTGAACACATCACATTATCAGTGAACACATCAGGTGGAGGAGATATTCAAAGGTGGAAAATATCCATCTTCCACGTGCAACAAGAGATGTGAGGACACCTTAATGCCAGGGGTTGCCAGCTCTTCTCTGTTATTAACCCCCCCCCCCCGTCAGAGTGTGGAAATGCCATTTAACATCAATGTGAACTCAGTGCAGTCAGACGTGGGACGTTCCACACTAGACTAGAGAAGCCTCGAGCACATGTTTCCACAGTGACGTTTGGGGGGTCATAACAGGTTAAGGGTTCAGGGGAATTCATGAACAAAACCCACCAGCACGCCACTTATGCGCAGATGGGCGGGCACACAGGGTGACCCAGCCAATCCACCTGGGGGCGGAGCTCTTCCACCAGTGTGATTCATATTCAGGCTGTGCTGTGTGCTGCGCCTGTGAGACTCTGAATGTGTCCTTGTCGATGTGCCTTCCGGGGCACAATATGAAGATGGACTGGGACTACACACTAACATGCACACACATTTAGAAACAGCACACCACATGGCCTAAATAAACATATAAAAAAACAAATAAACAAAAAATAGCTGAAAGCATGGATGGCTGAAGGAAAGGTCCTTAACACCCTGCACACTCTTCTGCAAACCCTCCAACGTGCTGTCGGTTGTGTCTGGCTCACACACGGGGCGTTGCCATTGGGAGGCACCATCACAACCACTGCTGATGTTGGTAACTACACACTCCCTCCCTCCCCACCCAGACACCGTGCTCAGTCCAGTAGACACAGACGCTCAATGACATTCACCTAATCTAACATTTTGTGTTTATTAATGTAGTGTTTATCTGTGAGGACAGTCCCCTTCCTCTCCGGGTCAGGCTGCTCTACACAGCTCCGCTGATGCCCTGAGCTACTCCAAACACGACTTGAGTACATACGAGGACATAAACTGCAGGTTTCTGATGGAGGTCTGCAGTATGATATGAGCAAGGATGTTAGGAAACATTCAGCATCAGAAAATCCCAGAGCAGATTTCTGCCTCAGGTTGCCATGTCAGTCCTGTTTTTTTAAAATAAAAACTCCCTCTGTGAGTGCTCAGCGGTTGTTGGGCATGGCTCTGGGCGTGCAGAGTAGCAGAAGCATGCGGGAGGAACCACACACATTCTGTGCCTTCTCTGTCATAGCAAGCAAACCCTCTTCATGTTAAACCAATTTGCTGTGGCAATAAAGGCAATAAACACATGACAGTATATTGGCTCACTTCCTCTCGGCTAACTAAAATTACCCTACATCTCTTCACTGAAGCACTGACTGTGGCGATCACTGCACAATGGGCACATACACACAGAGGGGCAGAGAGAGAGAGAGAGAGAGAGAGAGAGAGAGAGAGAGAGAGAGTTAGCTAGAGAGATAGAAGCTCGATGTTCTGTTGCTTTTGAATTTGGTTCTCTTTGATGGCTATCTTTCCTCTATACTGCCATGCCTAACACATAGGGCTGCCACAAACGATTATTTTTATAGTCGACTAATCACCGATTAATTTTTATGATTAGTCGACTAATCGGATCGTACGTTATTTGAATATAAAACATACAGCTTATCACACTAGAATGCAACTGCTATTATATAACCATCATTAGATTTCAGCTATATGCTAACTAAAAATTTAAAACAATTAAGATCATAGCTCATTAAACCTTTAATGAAATATGCAGCTTGTTGCAACAAACAATTATTAAAATAAGTATAAGGCACTGGCTTAAACAACGCAAAAATAAATACATTAATAAAGACAATTTTTTTTTAGGTTTTTCTTTCTTTCATTTGTCTCTGGCATCAAACTTAGCTACATTTAAATCCAATTAGGTGTCACGGTACGGAGGGCCCCCTACTGGTCGCCCCCGTCTACAGTGGTAGATGTCCTGTATTGTTGCGTTGTGTGCGTCCCTCAGGTGGGCGGAGCACGTGATCCGTCTCACCTGAGGGTCGTTGGTTTGCCTATATATGTCTTGTCTTTGTACCAGTTTTTTGGTTTGCGCACTTTCTATATTAAACCATACTTTTTCCCTGAGATTTGGCATGACGCATGTGTTTGACGCATTTTGGAACCCGGCTACGGAAAATGATCCCACACTTTTGAGTTCCGTAGCCGGGTAGCCATTATACCAGTCTGTATAACGTCCTGGGATGTCGTCCACTGTCTACCCCGGTTTCCACTACTGCGCATGTGCGTTAAGGACAGAAAGGCAGACGCAGCAGTTTGGAGAGAGAAAAAAAAACACGACGCATCGACTATTAGTCGTCGCCCATTTTAATAGTTGACATAATCGTGACTAGTCGACTTATCATGGCAGCCCTACTAACACACAATGTAACCAAAATATAAACACACTGATATAACCAAAGATCAGTAACTGGGCTGTATCACCACAGCTCCACATATATAGATCAGTAACTGGGTTGAATCACCACAGCTCCACATATATAGATCAGTAACTGGGCTGAATCACCACAGCTCCACATATATAGATCAGTAACTGGGCTGTATCACCACAGCTCCACATATATAGATCAGTAACTGGGCTGTATCACCACAGCTCCACATATATAGATTAATAACTGGGCTGTATCACCACAGCTCCACATATAAAGATCTGTAACTGGGCTGTATCACCACAGCTCCACATATAAAGATCTGTAACTGGGCTGTATCACCACAGCTCCACATATAAAGATCTGTAACTGGGCTGTATCACCACAGCTCCACATATAAAGATCAGTAACTGGGCTGTATCACCACAGCTCCACATATATAGATCAGTAACTGGGCTGTATCACCACAGCTCCACATATAAAGATCAGTAACTGGGCTGTATCACCACAGCTCCACATATAAAGATCAGTAACTGGGCTGTATCACCACAGCTCCACATATAAAGATCAGTAACTGGGCTGTATCATCACAGCTCCACATATAAAGATCAGTAACTGGGCTGTATCACCACAGCTCCACATATATAGATCTGTAACTGGGCTGAATCACTACAGCTCCACATATATAGATCAGTAACTGGGCTGTATCACTACAGCTCCACATATAAAGATCTGTAACTGGGCTGTATCACTACAGCTCCACATATATAGATCAGCAACTGGGCTGTATCACCACAGCTCCACATATAAAGATCAGTAACTGGGCTGTATCATCACAGCTCCACATATAAAGATCAGTAACTGGGCTGTATCACCACAGCTCCACATATATAGATCTGTAACTGGGCTGAATCACTACAGCTCCACATATATAGATCAGTAACTGGGCTGTATCACTACAGCTCCACATATAAAGATCTGTAACTGGGCTGTATCACTACAGCTCCACATATATAGATCAGCAACTGGGCTGTATCACCACAGCTCTCATCCAGAGTTAAAATGATCTGCTTTGTTTTGCATGTGAATGTCCAAATTCCCCTTGACCATCTTGTTGTGGTTTTCCAGAAGAGGGACACATTTGCAAACACTTCCTTTTTTTCAGAACAAATTAGTGCTGGAGGTTCCACCAAACATTCTTAGACCAACTCCCCATCAGAGCACGTCTTACTGTTTCTTGCAGTACTGTGATATCACACAGCTGGTCCTGACTGCTGCATCCCTGGATGAGTGCAGCTCTGTAAAACATCCTGCTGCCTTTGCAGTTTCACTAGCAAATCTTCAGACGCTCATGCAGCACTGTGTGTTTACTCTCAAAATGGAGATTCAGATTGTAATCCTTAAACACAGCTATCTGTTCTCCACAAACTAATCACACGGCTTTACCATTGACTTCTTTAAAGAAATATTAAAAGTCCATGCCTTGTTAAACACTGCTTTCTGTGCCAGACAATATTTTTTAACATTAACTGACATATGTAAGAGCTCAGAGGTAATTTCTCGAAGGTAATTTCTCAAATGTGTCAACACATTTGCTGACACTTGAGTGAAAGTGCATAAGCAAACATACTGGACAGACGCAAATTTAAAAACAAAACCGTTTTATTAACCCATGGTCCGTACAATGCCCACATCTGCGCTAAGGGAACTCATATCTCAAATAGCTTTAGGTTAGTGTCACGTTGAGGACCCCGGCCCCTCCCTTTTGGGCGTGTGTCAACGTTGTCCACGTGCTTTGTCTGCGTCAGTGGATATCCATGGTTAGGGTTATGTCGTGTGATTAATAAGTCTCACCTGTGAATCGTCTCGTAATCACGTGGGGCTAATGTGGTTTGTCTATTTAATGTGCGCTCGCGCAGTGTCCTGTGCTCGTCGTTGTCTATGGTTTACACGTTGTTGTGATCGAGTGTGTGTTCTTTGTGCGCTTTGTGCGCATTATTTGTAAATAAAGTACCGTGACGTCAGTAGACAAGGATTCCCATGTCTCGTCCTTCGTCCAGCCCCGAGCGTCACAGAACGACGAGCCGTCAGAGACACCCTAACCATGTCAGGCTATGCCACCCGGCCGAAGAAGGCACAGCGCCCCAGCAAGCGGCGTCACCGCGCTTCTTCCTCCCCCCCGCGCCGCGAAGCCCCGCACCAGGAGAACACGCCCACGCTGGAACAGCTTGAGCAGGACCCCGTGTGCGCTCAACAACTGGCCGCGGCTCGGGGGCTCGACAGCAGGGACCCCGAGACAGCGAAGATTTTCCGCGAGGGGGAGGTGCGCCTATGGTGGCACCTACACCCTTCGCCTTCCCGCGCCCCCTCGCCTCTGCCTCGCGGTTCCTGTGTTATAGGTGCCACCCCAGAGAGCGAGTTCGGGTCAGAAGACTCGGAGGAGGAGGTAGAGGACTACCCCCCATCTCTAGACGACGCCTCCACCATTGACTATGGTGGAGAAGGGGAGGAGGACTACCCCCCATCTCTAGACGACGCCTCCACCATTGACTATGGTGGAGAAGGGGAGGAGGACTACCCCCCGTCTCTAGACAACGCCTCCACCATTGACTATGGTGGAGAAGGGGAGGAGGACTACCCCCCATCTCTAGACAACGCCTCCACCATTGACTATGGTGGAGAAGGGGAGGAGGACTACCCTCCGTTGGTGAGCGAGGACACCACCATCGACTACGGTGAAGAAGAGGAAGAGGAGTCGGAGGAGGAGGATTACCTCCCTCTGCCCGTAGGTCCCTCTGCCACCGTAGGGAAAGGCGGGGAGGAAGACCCCGACGAAGACGATGGGGAGGTGGAATACGGGGATTACCCTCCGTCCGAGGGCTAGTATGCCGAGGAGGAGGAGGAGAGCCCTCCCCCCTCGGAACTGTCGGCCAAGAAGGCTAAAGGGAGGCGGACCCCGTCCTCTAATCGCTCTGAAGAAGAGAGCATGGACTGCTCCCGGGGTGGCAGCCCGGAGCAGCACATGAGCTGTAGCCAGGACAGTGAGGCGACGGACATGGATGTGGAAGCGCCCACTGTCAACTCCAGAGGAGGGTCGTGGAGCGAGATGGACTTCCCATACGACCAACTGGGGGGAGAGTTCGCCAGCCGCGCTGCACCGGGCACGTCCGCCAGCCGCACTGCGCCCGGTGGAGGGTATGCAGCAGGGGCAAGAGGAACACCACCCACCGCAGCGCCTGCAGCACCAGTAGCTCCCGGTCTCTCTCCCCTACTCGCCCTTCTCCTGACGCGCAGCCTGGCACCAATGTCGTGTGTGTGTGTTCCTGTAATCGTAAGTCCCCGTATGTGTACCAAACCCCCTTTTCCCGTTTGTGTCGATGTGTGTAAGCGTGCCTGTTTGTGTGTTTGTTCCTGTGCCGTTTAATGTGTTTAACGTCTTTTCCCCCGTCTTCCCAGGGAGGGTGTGCTAGGCGATTCGTGATGGATGCTTCGCCAAGGGCAGTCACCTCCCAGACGCAGGACTGAGCGCGTCGGATCCGCCCATCGTCGTGGGTTCGGGGCACTCGGTCCTGTTGGCACCCCGGGACGGGTAGTGCCCTTGGAGGGGGCGTCTGTCACGTTGAGGACCCCGGCCCCTCCCTTTTGGGCGTGTGTCAACGTTGTCCACGTGCTTTGTCTGCGTCAGTGGATATCCGTGGTTAGGGTTATGTCGTGTGATTAATAAGTCTCACCTGTGAATCGTCTCGTAATCACGTGGGGCTAATGTGATTTGTCTATTTAATGTGCGCTCGCGCAGTGTCCTGTGCTCGTCGTTGTCTATGGTTTACACGTTGTTGTGATCGAGTCCATGTTCTTTGTGCGCTTTATTTGTAAATAAAGTACTGTGACGTCAGTAGACAAGGATTCCCGTGTCTCGTCCTTCGTCCAACCCCGAGCGTCACAGTTAGAAGTTTTTCCTTTATAAAGTTTCTTGCTATAATAGCTGGCTTTGTTAGAGGTTTACCATAAACATGCACATGCAGATGAGATAAACAGCAGACCTTTTTCTGACATTAATGATGAGCTCATCTGGCCCACTATATAACGAAGGAAGACCATAGCTACACAATTAACCAGTTTTGTTCATCAACTAACATAATATTAAACAATAGAACAACTTTTCTAAATCAAAAGATACAAAGATAATCTAGCCAACAGACACAGGGTGACAGATCAGTGCAGAACAGTTGAGAGCCCCAAGACCAAGAGGAGAAACAGAAGGCAATATATTGTACACTAATCCCTCCCCCTTTACACCTCCAGTATGTCAAAGGGACAGCGGTTATCAAAACCAGCTTAACCAATGGGAGTCAGGTTCATGGTATATACAACAAAGAACATTTGCATACAAAGTACATTTCCACACAAGACGCCACCTTTGGGGTGAAGTCTCTTTCTCAGTGAGTGATGTAACTCTCAACCAGTAGCATAACCTTTCCTGCTACACAACATGCTGAAAATGAGAATAAACATGCCACAAAAACACACTGATATAACCAAAACACAAACACACTGATATAACCAAAACACAAACACGCTAATATAACCAAAACACAAACACACTGATATCACCAAAATACAAACATTGATATAATCAAGATATAAATGGTCAGTTTTATCCCATTTATATGGAATGATGAAGTACACTTCATCATCTGTGGCCTCCAGATCCTACACAGGAACGTCACATGTGTATGTCCCACATACACACTCCTCACACACTTCCAACAGGACAGAGGACTCAGAAGGGGACTCTAGGTGATCCTCAGCAGGTTCAGGACAGCCTCAGAGGCAAACTTTCGTAGATCAACCCCACTTCATAGCCCTGTCTAACACTTTGGAATCCTCCTTGTCCTGAGCATTTTTTCATTAAACAAACATGGCAGTAAGGACAGACAGTGAGGCTGGCATCAGTCTGTTCTATTTCTCTTGTAACATCTGACACTAATCTGTACCGAAGCAGCAGACAGAGAGGATAGATTTCCTCCATACATGGTCTATAGGTCTAGAGGACAGCTGTGTTCAAGGATTAAAAATGGGAAGATTAAAGTTCACTCAAACACCACACCGGCTCTGAAGTGATAAAGAAGTCAAATGTGGACAGCCTGAGAGGGTCAGCCACAATCCAACCATCTGCAATGATATTTAACAGTACCTCACTAGAGACACAGACAGAGAAAGAAAGAGAAAGAGAGGGAGAGAGTGAGAGAGAGAGAGAGAGAGAGAGTGCGTGTACAAGTGTGAAAGAGAGGAAGAGAGAGAGTTTCAGGGTCGAGTTTCTGTTGCTTTTCAATTTGGTTCTCTTTGATGGCCATCTTTTCCTTATGCCATGCCTAACACACAAAACACAAGATCGTGCACGGACACACACACACACACACACACACACACACACACACACACACACACACAAGCTGTAGTCATGCCAGGGAAGGTGAGTGTCCAGGAGATAACGGAGATAACACTGCTCTCTGGTTATGCTGCTCTCTATACTCATGCTTATGGGTCTCAAATACACACCCCCACGCCTGGCCAATCTGAGCTACATGTCAGTAGAGATGTGAACACCAACACCAACTATTACTGTTATAAAGCTCAATTTTGTTTTTTTGTGGTGTATGGTGCCGCCCTGCTGGTCTCTACCCAGTACAACACAATCCCTCAGAAATAAGGCCAACACCCCTCCCTCTTCAGTTGGGCAATCTCCTCAAATTATGAATTTAGAGGAGCTCATCTCCTCTCACTGTCTCTCTCTCTCTCACACATACACATACTCCTCTTTATTAATAGGAATGCTGAATGACCCTTATGCTATTATTGTACTGTAACAATGTGTTAAGTAGAAGTCTGTGGAAAAAGTGATTGATTAAAGGATAACAAAAATACACAAACAGGCACACCTGCACACACATGCACACCTGCACACACCCGCATGCACATGCCCACACAAGCACACATATGCACATGCACACACATGCATGTAAGTCTTCACACAAGCACCCACCCAGTGCATTGTGCTCTGTGATCTTCCCAGGCCTGGGAGACGAAAGGCACTGCTGCTCAGTGGAAACCTTTATCTGCACTGGGAAAGTTGGGAAACTTTATCTGCACTGGGAGAGGTGGGACACCTTTATCTGGACTGGGAGAGGTGGGACACCTTTATCTGGACTGGGAGAGGTGGGACACCTTTATCTGGACTGGGAGAGGTGGGACACCTTTATCTGCACTGGGAAAGTTGGGAAACTTTATCTGCACTGGGAGAGGTGGGACACCTTTATCTGGACTGGGAGAGGTGGGACACCTTTATCTGGACTGGGAGAGGTGGGACACCTTTATCTAGACTGGGAGAGGTGGGACACCTTTATCTGGACTGGGAGAGGTGGGACACCTTTATCTGCACTGGGAGAGGTGGGACACCTTTATCTGCACTGGGAGAGGTGGGACACCTTTATCTGGACTGGGAGAGGTGGGACACCTTTATCTGCACTGGGAGAGGTGGGACACCTTTATCTGGACTGGGAGAGTTGGGACACCTTTATCTGGACTGGGAGAGTTGGGACACCTTTATCTGGACTGGGAGAGTTGGGAAACCTTTATCGGGACTGGGAGAGTTGGGAGACCTTTATCTGGACTGGGAGAGTTGGGAAACATTATCCTCACTGGGAGAGATGGGAAACATTATCTTCACTGGGAGAGTTGGGAAACATTATATTCACTGGGAGAGTTGGGAAACATTATATTCACTGGGAGAGTTGGGAAACCTTTATCTGGACTGGGAGAGGTGGGACACCTTTATCTGCACTGGGAGAGTTGGGAAACCTTTATCGGGACTGGGAGAGTTGGGAAACATTATCTTCACTGGGAGAGTTGGGAAACATTATATTCACTGGGAGAGTTGGGAAACCTTTATCTGGACTGGGAGAGTTGGGAAACATTATCTTCACTGGGAGAGTTGGGAAACCTTTATCGGGACTGGGAGAGTTGGGAGACCTTTATCTGGACTGGGAGAGTTGGGAAACATCTTCACTGGGAGAGTTGGGAAACCTTTATCTGGACTGGGAGAGTTGGGAAACATTATCTTCACTGGGAGAGTTGGGAAACATTATATTCACTGGGAGAGTTGGGAAACCTTTATCTGGACTGGGAGAGTTGGGAAACATTATCTTCACTGGGAGAGTTGGGAAACCTTTATCTGGACTGGGAGAGTTGGGAGACCTTTATCTGGACTGGGAGAGTTGGGAAACATTATCTTCACTGGGAGAGTTGGGAAACCTTTATCTGGACTGGGAGAGTTGGGAAACATTATCTTCACTGGGAGAGTTGGGAAACCTTTATCGGGACTGGGAGAGTTGGGAAACCTTTATCTGGACTGGGAGAGTTGGGAAACAGCAAAGAAGTTGCGCAATCCAGATAATGTGCTCATGGGGAAGGATTTACCACTAGGTGCATCCAGTCTTTCTCTCTCCTTCTCTCTTTCCCTCTCTCTCTCCCCCACCCTCTCTCTATCCCTCCCTCTCTCTATCTAAAAGCATTGGTGTGATCAGAGTGCAGACATAACAGTGAGCAGGACTTCTGTATTCCCTAATCTCTGCATCCCCTAATATCTGTATTCCCTAATCTCTGTGTAACCCTCCTAAAATTAGGGTTACTAATCTCAGGAATTGTTGAGGTCATTGCCTTAAGAGGGCGCTCTGTACGTTCTTTTTAAGGGAACTCCAGATGAAGAAGAACATCTTTTTTTCCCTGAGTGATTTTCCTGACGTGCCAGAGATCGAAACTCCCAGACTTTGGTGGGAAATAATATAAAGCTCTCTGGATAATGCCCTAATTGTATATAAATAAACTAATAAGGACATTCTCCAATTAGACATTCAACTTGAGAGTTAAGTCGAAACGATTCCATCGCGTTATCAGGCACTAGAAACTCCGATTGGTTTTTGTATACATTTTGAAGCTGACGAATCCCAGCTGAATCTGCAACCCCAGATCCTGGATGTGGTGCGGCCGAACGCATGATCCAGACCAAACCTGATTTGTCCATCGAGAAGTCATCAGACCCAAGTCCTACCCATCTGGCAGATAGGTAGTGAGATAGTTAGGGATACAATTGTGTAAAGGATTCTACTCATACGTGCACATATTAGAGGGACTGATTTTTCTTAGTAGAAATCTGCAATTTACTTTTGTTTAATTATTTTTGTTTTACAGTATTTTACATTGTGGTTTGCATGATCCGTTGTGGGGCAATATACTGGTCAATTGTTCAGCTTGCTCTCGTTTGACTTACCTCTCCTTCGAACCTAGTAGATGTTAGTGCTTTCTGATACTGGCCAGACCAGCGCTACATCTGCATTCACTAATCTCTGTATTCCCTAATATCCGTATTCCCTAATCTCTGCATTCCCTAATATCTTGCCCACAGGCCAACTCCCTGCCAACATACACACTAAGGAAGAGATACACAGGCAGAGAAAGAGTTTACAGTCCTGCTCTGTGCTGATATGGATGACATCAACGTGTGTGTATTCATGCCAAACCTGAGGTGTGCGTGTATCTGTAAGACCCACCTCCTGGCCATCCTGCACACTGTTCCTGCACACCCTGAGACACAAACACACACACACACATGCACGCACGCATACACATCGAAGCAAGATACTCCTTTGTTTTTCTCATTTACTTCATCTCGATTAGCGATGGCCATTCATAGTTTAACTCGCACCCACACACACACACCTCCCCCCAAACACACAAGCACACCTCCTGCATACACCTCCCCCCAAACACACCAGCACACCTTCCCTACACACTTCCCCCATCCATGCAAAGTGAGGCAGGGCTCATCAGTCCATCCACAGCCCAGCAGGAGCCCAATCTCAGGAGCAATGCCTTTAATCCCTGTTCCTGTCCCTCCCTTCCAGTCCTTAAGCCAGATTTAAAGCACCTTGCCTACCACAAGATTGCCTGAAACCAGCACAACCTCCACTATGTACTGACATGCTCCAAGGACACAGTAATGAATAATAAATTCAACCGAAATTAATGATGTCCTCAAATTCACGAACAGGATGAATACAAGGTTGTCCAGTAATGAAGAGCAAACAGCCACAAATGAGCACATTGGCCACAAATACCACAATAATGATAATAAATCCACAGAAATACCATAATAATAATAAAACCTCACAAACACCATTGTAATGATTCTTGAAGATAAATCAGCACACAAGCTAAAACTGAACAGCAAATATGGCTTTGGCTATTTATTTTGCTGTATGTGTGATATGTAGTGTATGGCTTTATTGCAGTGTGTGTGTGCAGTTATCTATGGGCAACACAGAGACATTACCACCCCACCAAGACCATGACACAGCACCAACTATTCACCAGAGAGAAACAAGAGAATAAAACAAAGAAACAAATGAAACTCCCTTTAACATGAGCAAATCCCTGTTCACCAGAGATGGACAGAAGGTCTACTTCTGAAACACAAATATATCACCAGAGATGGACAGAAGGTCTACTTCTGAAACACAAATATATCACCAGAGATGGACAGAAGGTCTACTTCTGAAACACAAATATATCACCAGAGATGGACAGAAGTTCTACTTCTGAAACACAAATATATCAGCAGAGACGGACAGAAGGTCTACTTCTGAAACACAAATATATCAGCAGAGACGGACAGAAGGTCTACTACTGAAACACAAATATATCACCAGAGACGGACAGAAGGTCTACTTTTGAAACACAAATATATCACCAGAGACGGACAGAAGGTCTACTTCTGAAACACAAATATATCACCAGAGACAGACAGAAGGAGGTCTACTTATGGAACACAAATATATCAGCAGGGACATTAAACACAAGTGGGCAGGGCATGCGTGACAGCACCTGTGTGCTGAAAGATGGTGAAACATGACAGCGGATCTGAGTGGGTCAGAGAGAAAAATGTCAGAGTCCCTGTCCTGTTTCATCAAGAATAGCAGTGTTTGTTTGTGAACAGATGCTCAAAACCAGCTGCCCAATGTAACAATAACATTTAGAAAATACTGTTAGACATTCTTGGCAAACACAGATCATGCTCACACATTTTACACAAATACGTTTGTTTCAGCGGTCAAAGTGATCATATGAGCATATTGTAACACACTATGAGCGTATTATAACACACTATGAGCATATTGTAACACACTATAAGTTGTTGCATATGTGCTTGTGTGTATGGATGTTGTGTGTGTGTAAAAGTGCATCTGTGTGCGTGTGTTATATGTTTGTAGGGGTTATATGTTAAGTGCATATATTTGTGGAGGTGTATATTTTATACGGGTTAATGGGTGTTGTGTGGATTCCATAGCTTTTTGTATACCTACTCCCCATGCATTTAAAAGGCAGCAAATGCCACTTTATTCCCATGGAAGCATCAGGGAAAGAAGTGTGTGCACTCAATCTGTATGTGTGTGTGTGTGTGTGTGTGTGTGTGTGTGTGTGTGTGTGTGTGTGTGTGTGTGTGTGCGCACGTGCGTTTGTGTTCAGACTTAGCAATTTGCAAAATGCACGGATTATCATCACACAACCTGGTTACCATGGCAACCAGGGGGCTGGGGATAGAAAATGAAAATAAATAATGTGTATGTGTGTGTGTAGCTTCACTAAAACTGTACAAAACCATACAAAATTCCCAGAGGAGAGGCCAATGTGCACACACGCACACACACACACACACACACACACACACACACACACACACACACACACACACACACACACACACAAGCACACGCACACGCACACACAAAATTATCGTGCCTGAATTAATTCAGTATTAATAATGACATTTATGACATTCCATCTGGCACAGCTGAGGTTTAAAGCTTAAAACCACTGCATGCAAGTGTGTGTGTGTGTGTGTGTTGTGCATGCCACATTGGGAATACCCTTTATGAGTTCCACGTTTAAAGCCAGAATTAAATATCAACATCCTACTATATCCAACCCTATAGGGGTAATTCTGTAACCCTAGTAAAACTGAAACAACCACAACACAAATAGCACCTTACAGTCAACATGACATGAAGAACTTCATATAAAAACCCTCAAGCATTTCCTCAGCATCTCATTAATTTCTTCCTTTGTGAATGAGCAGACAGACTCTTGGCTCAGAAAAGGCTTCGCCTCTGATCTGAATCACCAGAGTGACATCAGCCATGCAGGAACATGCTTAGCTAAATTCTGGACATAAAATAGCTGGAGTTTATTTCAGTTACACTGACATCTATCTACAGTCTGAAGAACAGCCTGCGACTGGGATGTTGTAGATGTGGAGATGAGGTGTGGTAAACAGCCTGAGGAGTCGCTAGGAACTGTGGTGTGTGTGTGTGTGTGTGTGTGTGTGTGCACAAGTACATTTATTCTGGGAGCTCGTTGGGCCATGATTGGGGATGTCAACAACAAAGTCAAAACAGTCAAAGCTGTCTGAGAACGTTCACAGTCTTCACAGAACTGGAGACAGAACCCAACTGAGGACCCCTGGCATAACCAGAACCCAGAAACACTTTGTAAGTAAATGTGCCGTATTTTGTCAATTGTGATTTTTACACCGCAATCGAAATTTGTCCTCCGCTTTTAACCCATCTGTGCAGTTAGAACACACACACACACACACTAGGGATTACTAGGGGGCTGTGGATCACACGTGCCCAGAGCGGTGAGCAGCCCTAGCCCGGCGCCCGGGGAGCAGTTGGGGTTAGGTGCCTTGTTCAAGGGTACCTCAGTCATGGCCTCAGGACTGGGAATCACCTAATCTAGAACCCAGCTGAAAAACCTTATTCAGAACCCATCTGAAACACCTCATTCAGAACCCAGAGAACCCAACTGAAACCTGAATAAGCACCATGGGAAGAGACTGAACCTTTAGCTGACAGAATAACATACATGCAGCACGCACACACACACACACGCACGCACGCACGCACGCACGCACGCACGCACGCACGCACTCACTCACTCACTCACTCACTCACTCACTCACTCACTCACTCACTCACTCACTCACTCACTCACTCACTCACTCACTCACTCACTCACTCACTCACCTTCCATGGCATACTTCATGTCCATGGCAAACAGACTCCACATGATTTCCGCGCTGGTTCTCCCCATGTTCAGCTCTTGTGGGAACCTGCAAATCCATCACATCAGATACTGAAAAATCACAAATGCCAGTATTACCTCCCCATGTTAGCTCAGATCACACCGAAAACCCCTCCTATGACACAGATAACGAACACGGTATTAACACACCAGTGTTATAGTACTCTGCAAACCCCACCTCACTAGATGAACTGGTCATGTCATCTTAAGAGTGTGTGTGGCTCAGTGGCCATGTTTACGACACTGCCAGGGGCCATGTTTACGACGTGTGCGAGTGCGTGAGTGTAGGACTGAAACGTCATTGATGTGTGTTCATCCACATGTGTGAGTGTGTAGGTGTGTAGGTAGGGCTGAAGTAGGGCTGGGTATCGATTCAAATTCCAAGAATCGATCCGATTCCGATTCTGAAGATTAAGAATCGATTTATTTCGATTTAATCCGATTTAATCGATTCGATCCGATTCGATCCAATTCGGGGTTTAGTGTTATTAAAAATGTATTTATTTGAGCTGTTTCCTGACTATGTACAGAAGCAACATGTTAAAACTAGTATTATATCAATATTAATCAGCAAATAGTTACTGGTAGTTGGTAGTTACTGATGGCTGGAAGACTGGTGAAAAGGGTAATCATAAATCTACCTTCAAGAAAGGTAATCCAGGACAATAAACAGAGGACATCTTTGAGGTGTCTATATCTGCAACAGTGGACTCCTACTGGGACACTAACCAGTGCATTATTATTATGATTGAAATAATTAAGAAGTCACCCAAAAGCTGTTGCTACCAAATGCATTTTTATTTTAAAAGTGCTCACACTTAATAAACTGAAAGTATAAAATGTAAACGTGTATTTTTCTTTAAAGTGAGATTATAAGAACAGAACTCTCACGTTACGGTCCCCGACCCCTCCCTGTTGGGCGTGTGTTAACGTTGTCTGCGTCTACTCGTCTGCGTCTGTGTATCTCCGTGGGTGCGGGTGCGTCTTGTGATAATCCTCACCTGTGGCTCGTCTCGTCATCACGTGGGGTTTGTGTGGTTTGTCTACTTAATGTGCGTTTGCGCAGCGTCCTGTGCTCGTCGTTTAGTCACACATGTAAACGTGTTTTATGTGCGCTGTCTGTGCTTCGGTAAATGTAATAAACGTAACGATTTGGAAAGTGCAAAGGATTCTGTCTCAACCATTGCCTTGCGCCCAACGTTACAAGAGCATTTTTAACTTTTTTAAACTGTAAAAACACTGGGTAAACTGTCAGTGACATGGACTAACTGTAAATAGTCACTGACACTGGATAAACTGTCCTTCTGTTTTTAGATTTCCGATTTGACTATCGTCGTTACCGTCACTGTCCGACGCCAAGTCGTTTTACAGTTAGTTAGACCGAGCACGCCTGCGTGAATTCAGTGACGAGGCGGGGGTAAACGTTCACAAAAAAATCGATCTTTGGACGTACGAATCGATTATCAGATCATCATATGCGAATCGATTCTGAATCGGAAAATCGATTTTTTCAACACAGGCCTAGGCTGAAGTGTCAGTGATGTGGATTCATCCAGGTGTGTGTATGTTTGTATATACCCCTGAGGGTAGACTGGCTGTGTTTAAGGCTCTGCTCAATTAGACATTTGTCTCATATATTTCCACTCATGCCCAGAACTCATGGGGTCTTTCAATTATCTTTGGCCTCCATGTGGAGGAAGTGTAGGGTTGTAGGGATGTGGTTGTGCAGGGTTCTTGCAGGTTTCAGTGAGTTAAATTTAAGACTTTTTAAGACCTTTTAAGACCATTCTCAGTGAAATTTAAGACCAACACAACATATTACCACAAACAATCCAATGATCCCAGAAACTCTTAAAACATTTTATTTTGATTAATTTAGTTACAGGATTACATTAATTCAATATTAAAACAATCAAAATAGTAACACTCAACCCAAGCAACCTTACCAACACAACACTAGCATATCTACATACAACCTCACCCTACATATCTCTGAGTTCTTCCTTTTCAGTACCAATCTCAGCATTTGACTTGGAAAGGAGCTGAGCCATCTTGGATCCAGCCTTGCCCTCAGCTTCTTCTGCAAGAGAATTTGCCACTCTAGCAAGACAAGTGGATACGTCTTCCAAGCTTTTCTTCCTTTTCTTAAGGTCCTCTAAAGACTGCTCAGTCAGCTTTCTTTTCTGGCTCTGGGATTCCTTTTCTTTCCTGATTCATTCCTGATCCAGAAAGAGTCAGTATTTTGACCGTGCTGCACCCACAGATGCTAAGAGTTCCTTGGTGAGGGGAACCTGTGACACCTCCATGCATTGTGACAGTCACATATGAGTCTGTGTGTGCCAGTTGTGTCCTCTTGCATGTTTTCTGCCTCCACCTCTTTGTTGGAAAATAAGAAATAAAAAGATAGACGTACACCATCAAATTAAATAATCATACACACATTATACATTTAACAACATGTAGACTCAGCCTATCTTCAAGTATGTCTAAGGCATGGTTTGACCAAAATCCTCACACCCTGCAGCTGATAAAATTTATTAAATGTTACATTTTGGTTAAATTACTGAAATAAATGAAATTATAAAATTAACTAATTAAATAAAGGCTCAGAATTTTATTTCCCCAGGCCATCTGTATCTTAAAACACACAAAACTTTTTTAACCCCCTACCTTCTTTTCTATTTATTATCCCGATGAAACCAACTTACTTTGTCTAGCCATGCTGAATATGAATTTGAATGTTAACATTGAAAACGTTGGGACACACTACCTGTTTTTACCCTATGCCCACTAAAAGGCAATACATCAGTACAATGTAAATAAAACCATCTGCAATCCATGAAACAGAGCATGGGACAGTGGAACATGTTTCAAAACATGACATAACCCATCTACAGGGCATAGTTGTTTTTTTTTTACATTTTACATGATTTAACACAGTAAATATATTTTTATTTCCTCTAGCTGGGATTTAGCATGCATTGAAACATTTCTCTAACTCAATGCCATGGACAGTACATGGTTCTGAGATGTTTTTGTATTGTAGCCTAATTGTATAAAATGGTTAACACATTGAAAAGAAGACTGTGGAGCATAAGTAAGGATCACTTACTTTGATAAGTTTTGGTAGATCCTGCGCTGTTTCATGGCCCATGAAATGAGAGCCCATGTACCTCGATTGCACATATCCATTGCTCCAGAACCGAACATGAAGATCCAGCTGTTTGGATTTTGTGGTTGAATTAAAGCTTTCATCGAACATTAACACATACGGCCCGGTAAGAGCGTATCAACTCTCTCTTGATGAAGTCTGCCAAGCCAAATCTAGCTATATATGCGATTTGTTTAGTCCACACGAAAACTTTTTCGCGATATTCGAACCAGGGAACATTGCCGTCACTCTATCCTAATGTAGCCCGAATATCATTAGCCGAAGCACTAGTGATACTGCGGTGGAGTCCGGCGGGACCCGGCACTGACGATAGCGAAAACGGCGGGGATGAGGCACAAAATTGTGTGAAGGCTTTTCGTGACAAGGGCCGTTTCCTGCCTGCGGTTATTATGGGTTTTGTAGTTTAATTAATTAACACGTACCAACACCTGTAGCCCCGCACAAACACAGACAACACAGAACTGACTTCCGGACGTTTCGATTAAACTACACTTTTCTAAAATTAACTAAGGTAAAATTTTAAGACCTGACTAAATTAAATTTAAGACCTTGGATGAAAATCTGGCTGTTTTTTAAGTCTTTTAAGGCCTTAAATTTAAAGTTTTGAATTTCAGACATTTTAAGACTTTTTAAGACCACGCGGGAACCCTGTTGTGGGTGTAGGGGTGTGTATGTAGGGATGTGGATGTGTGTGTGTGTGTGTGTGTGTGTGTGTGTGTGTGTGTGTGTGTGTGAGGGTGTGAGTGTGTGTGTATAGGTGTGGGTGTGTGTAAGGGTGTGGGTGTGTGTACACACTGGGGTGTTTATGTGCTTCCTGTATGTCACTAATGACACCCCTCTGCAGAATATTACTGGTAACAATACCTTGTTTCTATAGCAACACGTATTCATTGGTGTGAAAAAAGAACATCAACTGTGCTCACTCTCTCCCTTCACCCTCTCACTCCTTCACTCACTCCCCTCTACCCTCTCACTCCTTCTTTCTCACTCCACTTCTCTCTCACACTCATCTCCTTTCTCACTTCTCCTCATGTGTTTTGTGTGTGTGTGTGTGTGTGTGTGTGTGCGTGCAATACATACTGGTTGAGAACGGGAGAGTAGGCTGTCCGGTCCTCATCAATAACAGACACCATCAGTGTAATGAGTTTGGGCCAGAAGTCCAGATTCTTTATGGAGGGACCCTGTTCTTCACGGGGAAGATCTTGTTTTTTGGTCTGGGAGAGGGAGAGGGAGAGGGAGAGGGAGAGAGAGAGAGAGAGAGAGAGAGAGAGAGAGAGAGAGAGAGAGAGAGAGAGAGAGAGAAAGAGAAAATCTTCAACGCTTGCCATACCCCCATCCTTTATTCCTCAGTCAGAAATATTCAGCACAGCTGCCAGATTTGAACAGGGTCCCCCAGCTCAATTTTGATTAATATCTAGGAACCCTGATTCTTCTTGTCTCACACCTCATAGTGTCTACTGAGTAGGGTTGGGCACCCATACACACACACACACACGCACGCACACAGGAGGACTCATTCATTCATTTACACAGGGTCAGAACCACTACTGGTCCAGATTTGGTCCACACTCTCCTCTTTAGGATCGCCACCCATAATGCACTGGTTAAGTCTGTATAATGCACTGGTTGGTCCTGTCTTCCAGTAGTACTATAACCTACTGTTGGTTTGGTTAGGGGGAGAAGTAGATGTACAGACGTGCCGCAAACATGACGGTACCTGCAACCTCAGCAGCAGCCCTGTTCAAGTGGAGAGCAAGACCTAAAATGACCTTTTAAAATGACTGGGACTTAGTGCCATGGAGGAGGAGTTGGGGTTCATCACTGGAACGGACTGAGATCAGCATTCTCCAGGATCACTGCTCCAGGATCACTGCCCCAGGATCACTGCCCCAACGTCACTGCCCCAACATCACTGCTCTAGGATCAGCTCTGTGTTTACTACCCAAGAGCACAATAACCTTCACATGGTTTACCGTAGCTGTGATTCCAACATCTATGTAGCAGCGCCACAAACACAAGCTGCTCGTGCTGCTGTAATGGGGATTGTGCAGTGCCGGTACACACAGCCCTGATCTTGGCTTTGTCTCCTATAGGAAATCTAGTGGTTAAAAGCAGCAGTCCAAAGGCAGGCCCAGCCTGAGGCTTTGGAAAATGGGCTCATGTTATGATAAATCCATTCGTTTTAGGAAGCTCTGTGAAGAGAGTGTGAAAGCATAGCATATTAGAGCTATTATCTGCTCCTGGAATCTACCATCTTGTTCAACTTAGTTCCAAACAGCTGGCATTTTTATTAATGTCTTGAAGCCCTACACTATCCAGACCACCCTTACACTGAAGGACTCAGCATTCACACCAGCCTGAGTGGGTTTAGTTAACACTATTCACAGGCCTTTGTGCCGTGAGTAAATGGCAGAATGTCTAGTACACACACACACACACACACACACACACACACACACACACACACACACACACACACACACACAGAGCAGCTTCTTTAAGTGTGGTCTTCAGTTTCATCTACATGACTAATGTTCTGACAAGTCTGAGAATGGAATGGGAAAGGAGTGCTCTCCATGGTCCTGAAACAGTACTGTCATAGGAAATATGGCCGTGAACACTGCATATACAAATAATGCTTGTGCGAATTGTTTCCTGGACTTGAGTTAATGAGATCATAATGAGATCATGTTCACCTACAGACAAGATGGCCTAATTTATTGGGCCCAGTGCACTGGGGTCTATGTAAAGAAAGAGCCACAGAATAGAACACAAAACTGTAGCTGCCAGCAAGTCACATTCCTCCTGCCTTATCTAAATTGCTTTACTGATCCACACAAAGGCAGTCAGAGACACACACACACACACACATACACACACACACACACACACACACACACAAAACTGTCTATGCGCTTGAGATTTATAGTCTCTGCTGCAGAGACTAAAATTATTTCTGCACCATGCTGGTATTGCGAAGATCTGTCACCATGAGAGCTGGAACTCTTCATCCATCCATGTGTGTGGACATGTAGCTGAGCATGTGCTGCTGCTCTGATGAATAGAAAATCATCTTTCAGAGTCAGTCCATTGGCGATGAAATAATCCGTTCAATTATTTACACATGTTCAATTGAACATCTGCCTCTGTGGGTCAAAAGGATCTACCACTACCTGGTACTGGGTGTGTAATTAGTTTGTTTTGACATATGTTTGATTTAACAGCTATTTCAGTGGACTGCACAGTAGTTATCAAGGGAAGTTACTATGAACATTGTAAGCAACAGTACAGCCACGGGCGTTCAAACACAACCACATCAGCAATCACTCACTGCCGTGTCACTCACACTCAGCCTGCCATAAATACTGGCCTGTTAAAAAGTCCTAAAACTAATGACAGTGAACAACAGGCTGTGAAATGTGGTGAGATGCATCATGCCACTGAAAACCTTGCAACACTGGGCTTGTGTTTCAGATCAGACTTCCAGGGTTCTGAATCTGGCACTTTTCAGTCACATACACGAGAAAGAAATACTGTACACTATACATTATATATCCCAATGTATACAAACAACAATACTGTACAATATAAATTATATATCCCAATGTATACAAACAACAATACTGTACACTATACCTTATATACAATGTATATGAACAACTGACGATTGCACCTAAATGAGCTCACTGAACATCGCATCCCTTAAACAATAGGTACTGTGTTACTGAGTTGTCCACCCCAGGTTTTCTGGGAAGGCTTTTGTATGATTTTGGAGTGTGTCTGTGAAGATTTGCGACTGCTCAGTCTAAAGAACTTTTCTGAGGTCAGGCAGGTCTGTTGGGCTGGCACTGGACAATCAACATTCCAGTTAATCCCAAAGGTGCTCTGTGGGGTTGAGGTCAAGGCTCTGTGTCCTGTCCCCTCTACACCAGATTCATCAAAGCATGTCTACAGATGCCAGGGGCACAGGGGTGCAGTCATGTTGGAAGAGCACATGGCCTTCCATAAAGTGATGCTACAAAGTTTTAAGCACATCATTTTCTAAAATATAGGGAGTTTTTCCTGGCTTGCTCATTAGCGATCTGGACCCATGGGCTTGTAAAGCTGCTTTTTGACAACATGTGTTGTAAAAAGCGCTATATAAATAAAGATTCCTTGCTTAAAATGTCTTTGTATGCTGTAACATCAACTCTACCTTTAACAGGAATGAAGGGACCCTCCCCTCTTCTCTCTCTCCTCTTCCCCCTCTCCTCCCATCTCCACCCCCCCCACCCCTCTCCTTTGCTACTCACCTCCCCTCCCCAGCCCTCCTTCCCCTCCTTATGGCACTCCCCTGCAGCACCAGTGCATGCTGGGAGGGAGTGTTCCCCTGGGACCTACAAACCCCAGATTCGTCCATCATGGTGCCAGTGAGGCGTGATTGGTCACTCCAGAGAACCTTTCTCACAGAGTCCAGCATGCCACAGTTGCTCCATTGTGCCTCCATTTCAACAGTAAATGATAACACTGTTGGTCAGGGCAGATCTAACAGGGCACAGAGTTCATGAAGTGACACGTGGAAGAATGGACCTCCCATGAGTCTTCTGCATTAGAGTCACTAAGCCTTTCTCTAGGGCTCTAGCAGCGCTGGCGTTCGGCCACATGCATGTCATACGCCGTTAGCAGCGAGTGTGGCTCAAACAACTGAAGTCCATATTAGGAGAGTCCACAGGCGATTGGCCGTAGAGTGCAGCTAGGCTGCTACTCCTCTTTAGTCCACTACTGTACTGTCTGCTCCAAACAGTTGGCAAAGCCTAATTTAATTAACAATTATTAAATTATTTAACGAGGGCAGTGGAAACAGCCGACCAGTCTCATCACCTGATTCTGATAGGCATAATTAGATGTTATTATTTATTCAGTGTTTTGATTTCCGGTTATCAGACTTTGGTGATATATGATGATATGGTGAGTGTGTGGGTGTGTTTGTGTGTTCACACACACACACAGAGCTCATGGTCCTTAGGCATGTTTCTCATGTCCTTGAAGGTTTTGTGTGTGTGTGTGTGTGTGTGTGTGTGTGTGTGTGTGTGTTAAATATGAGAAGTGAGGAGAATTCAAAAGGCTTATTAATAAATGCAATGACAGCACTGTCACTACAAAATGCAAACTGTGTGTATGTATGTGTGTGTGTGCATGTGTATGTGTGTGTGTGTGTGTGTGTGTGTGTAGGTGAATGAAACCGCAAAATCTGAGTGTTTTATATTACAGATGCATATTTAGGTTATGAATATGAATGGCCAACTGGCATATGAAAGGACTCAGATAGAGAGAGATAGAGACAGAGATGAGATTTGGATTTGCTTTCACAAGTGGGAAGAATCATTGAACTGAAAATAGTTTTTTTTTTGTGTGTTTGGTTTTCACTAGAATGGGTAATGAACACATATATACAATTATTAAGACCCATTCATCTTGTCTAAGATTATATAGTTTAGGAATGCAGTCATCTGGAACACCCCCCATGCCCCCCTTACAGCTGCAGGATGGGCTTTTCCAATCGTCTGTCTGGTCCCCTTTCCTTTCTTCCCTGAGACCAGACGATGGCATGAGTCCTATTTTCGGTGTGTCTGTGCCTAAAATCAACTCCTGCTCCATCAGCAGTGAGGTGGAGAAAGGCTGGGGAGATTTCCCCTGTGGTGCCCCCAACCTTGAGGAATGCTCTCTCTCACTCCCTCTCCTTCTCTCTATCTCCCCTCTCTCTGTCGGTCTCTCACACACACACAGATACACAAATACAGAGAGATACACACATGCTTTATTTACTACTTTATTTTTTCAATCTCTCTTCCCATCCCTCAATCTCTTTTGCCCTCCACTATTGAGAAGAAACCATGTGCCCCTTGATTCTCTCTGTTCATCTGTTTTACCTGTTTATAAATTCAGAGTTGATCCCATGTCTTCACCTTCACCTAATCATGCGCTTTCTCCTCTTCTCTCTCTCTATCTCTCTTTCTATTCAGCTGGATCCAGAACATTTCTTTCTCTGCACTTCCTGCACCCCCTGAGGTCTGTCCTTCACTAACAGGACTGGCTTGTCAGAGAGAGTCATCTCCTTGCGCAGGGTTAGCCAGAGCTCTGACCCTGACTCAGACCTTTACCCTGACCCTAACCCTGACCCAGTGTCTAAAATACCAAACTCCTATCTTTGCTAATTCATTTAAAAACATGAATCATTTAACACAGAGGCTCAGCATTATAGAAAAATGAATCAGGCACAACTTGATTTGCAGCCCCAAAGGCTCAAATGATATTATAAGAGGGGTTAGAAACAACAAACACAAACCAGTCACACCACAGCGAAGTCACTCGCATACCAGTCACACCAGAGAAGATGTTGACATACCAGTCACACCAGAGAAGACACTCACATACCAGTCACACCAGAGAAGATGTTCACATACCAGTCACACTACAGAGAAAACACTCAAATACCAGTCACACCAGAGAAGATGCTCACATACCATTCACACCACAGAGAAGATACTCACATAACAGTCACGCCACAGAGAAGACACTCACATACCAGTCACACCAGAGAAGATGCTCACATATCAGTCACACCACAGAGAAGACGCACACATAACAGTCACACCACAGAGAAGACACTCACATACCAGTCACACCAGAGAAGATGCTCACATACCAGTTACACCACAGAGAAGACACTCACATATCAGTCACACCAGAGAAGACGCTCAAATAATAGTCACACCACAGAAGACACTCACATACCAGTTACACCACAGAGAAGACGCTCACATACCAGTCACATCAGAGAAGATGCTCACATACCAGTTACACCACAGAGAAGACACTCACATACCAGTCACACCAGAGAAGACACTCACATACCAGTCACACCAGAGAAGATGCTCACATACCAGGCACACTACAGAGAAGACGCTCACATACCAGTCACACCACAGAGAAGATGCTCACATACCACAATTGTGTTTGCTGACAAACATTCTCTGATATCACAGTCATTCTCTAACTCTAACGAATTTTAGCTCGATCATTTGTTGTGCTACAGAATGACCCAATGTCCTCCCACACACAGATGCAGCACACCAGCCCAAACACCAGGATTGGTTGATCATTTGATTGGTTTCTCATTTGTCTTTGCTTGGTCATTAGTTATTGCTTGGCTCTTGGACATGTTTTGGGTAGGGGTGTTTAGTACAGGGGAGGGTGTTCAGTCCAGGGGAGGAGTGTTTAGTACAGGGAAGGGGTGTTTAGTACAGGGTGTTTCGGAGGCACTCTGGTGACCTCCTGCAGCTGAATATGTTCTAGCTAATAGAAAAGAACTGTGCTCTCTAATGTGGTATTTGCTGGAGGTTGTCATAGGAACTGCCTCCATGTGGTACTGGCTGGAAGGCGTGGTGAGTACCACCTCAGAGCTGAGAGCTCCCTGTAAACTTTCTGATTGGTGTACAGCAGCTGATCGCTGCTGATTGCCATGGTAATTAGAGAGCGCCTCCCTTTTTTACTGAAGCTGCCTAAATTCTGTGAACCTCCCAGGATGTTTGAAGGACGGGGTGAGCACAGGTGAGGATGAAGAGTTGCGTATGGACGACATGTCCATAGTCATGACATCAGTGGTGAAGCAGCAGACAGGACAAGCACGGAGTTCAAGAGTGAGGGTTAAAGGTCACATCCCACCAGTTACCAGCCTCTCATTATTCATGTATCTTGGAAGCACATATGAAACATGCCACTGCATAATAGTGAAACCAACACACACACACACACACACACACACACACACACACACACACACACACACACACACACAGGCCACTGCATAACAGTGAAACCAATATATTGCACACATACACACACATGCACACACAGGCCACTGCATAACAGTGAAACCAATATTTAACACACACAGGTCACTGGGGATCCACTGGGATTCCTGCCACTTATTTCCTTTCTCCTTCTCCTCTCTGATTTATGGTCAACTGTACAAATCAGGCAGAAAAATTAAACAGAGGAAAACACACTCCTGTCAGTAGAGGGTTTTCCATCCACCGAGTTTTTGCGCATTTTGAAAATGCGCATGAAAAAAGCTGGATGGAAAAAGTCCAAAATTCGAAAAAAGCCCCAAATATCGCAAAAAGATTTTTACGCTAGGAGGAGGTGGAAAAGTTAGACTATCGCATCGCCAAAATTCGGAAAAACTGGATGGAAAAGGGTTTTTCGCATAAACGATGACGTATCATGCCTCAAGTCATGTGGTTCTGTACATGATCGCGATGTAAAGATGGCAAATTCATACAAAAACAGTTCTGGAGAGAGCAAAAATTGAATTTAACTTCTCCATGTATAGAAAAGAAAAATAAAAAAAATTTTAAAAACCTCAACGTGCAAAAATGCGTAACTGCCAGATGGACGTAAAACCGCTATTGTTTGGCGTCCTCTCACGTGATCTAAAGTTTATTCGCATAACTGTAATGAATGGAAACAAGGCTTAATTCGCATTTTTTTCTGCCGAAACTTGGAAATTGCGCATTATTTTTTCGAAAGGTTTGGAAGGAAACCCGGAGTAACGTAGAGTAAAGAGAGGAAAACACAGTCCTGTCAGTGAATGATGTGGAGTAATGTAATAAACATATGAGCTCAACATCACTGCTGTCCATCACCATCCATCACCATAGTATCAAAGCTCCACTGGTCTGGGACTGTTTCTTTACCGCAATAGGACATGTCAGTACACACACTCTGGCGTTCACCCCTCCCCCCTGCCCCCTCTCTCTCCCCCCACCCCTTTCCCTCTCTCTCTCCCCCCGTCTCCCTGTCTCTCTGCCTCTATCTCTTTCTCTCCCTCCCTCTCCCCCCTCCCTCTTTCTTTAGAAGCAGATCTGATTATCACATTTTGAATAGTCAGCTTCCATTACATTAGCACTATATTTGTATCTGCAGTATCTGTCCTAATATAATAATGCTCAATCCAAACTCAAAAGACAGGGAGAGAGATGGAGAGAGAGAGAGACAGAGAAATGTGGAGAGAGAGGGAGATAGATGGAGAGAGAGACAGAGAAAGAGATGAAGATAGGGAGAAATATGGAGAGATGGACAGAGGGAGAGAAGAGCAGAAGAGACAGAAACAGAACTGAATGCTTTGAAATCATCTGACTTGGTAATTCCTCTGTTAGGGTAAGTGGTCATGACAGAACTGTGATTTTAAAGTAAAGGTTCAGGGTGATTTTCTTCTATTATAAAAATTCAGCTTGTAGAAGCCTGAAGCTGACTGTGTGTCTGCAGGGGCCCGGCAGGCCTGTCATTCCAGTGAGAGATGTGGAGCTTCCCTCTCTCTCCTATCTCCCCTCTCTCCCATCTCCTCTCTTCTCTTCCCTCTGTCTCCCCTCTTCCCTCTCTCTCCTATCTCACCTCTCCCGTCTCTCTCCTATCACCCCTCTCTCTCCTATCTCCCCTCTCTCCCATCTCCTCTCTTCTCTCCCCTCTTTCTCCTCTCTCCCCTCTTCCCTCTCTCTCCTATCTCCCCTCTCTTTCTCTTTCCTCTCCTCTCTCCTCTCTCCAGGGGCAGAATCGCGGAACACTGAGCTCTGCTGAGTGTGCCAGACAAAGAATGAATGGAGCAGGTGCAGCATGGGGAGTCCCGGGACGGAAGGATTAGGCTCTGATTGGTTGTCTCCTCTTGCTTCCTCAAAGGGATGAATCCACACTGGGTTCTGTGGGAAGATGGGTCACGTCTGGGTGGATCAGAGATAGCCATGCCACTGACTCCAAATGCTAATAGATCCGTTGAGGGTAGATGAGCCTCTCTGCTCAGTTTTGACCCTGCAGTATTTTTATTTATTTATTTATTTTTCTTGCATAGAGTGTGATTATTTTGTGACTTTATTTGAATGAAGATGAAGATACACCTGTTTCATAATACCAGGAAACAGAGTCCCTATCCCCTCATACACAGTGTAGCTCACGTCACATCAGCTCATCATATCAAGTACAGCTGGATGATGTATAAATATTTTCTGCTTATGGAACTACACAGAACAATAGTGTCCCAGGAGATTATTGCTAGAATGTTGCCATGGCAAATGAAAGAAAAACAGCTAAGAGGATAAACAAACAAAACACGAAGACTGCAGGTTTGTGAGACCAGATGAAGTCATTTGATGTACTGAACAATAAAGTGGGGTGTGCACACCTGTGTCTGTGCCAGGGCTGTAGGTCAAAGGTCAACGTTTAAAGCAATATGTCATGCTGTGAACTGTAGATGAAATGGCTCTCAAAGAAATCAGAAACCCACCTATACATCAGTAAAACAACCACACCCACCTCCCTCCATCCTACACACCCACATCCACACTCACTTCCCCCATATTTACACACCCACACTTACACCTACACCCACAACCACCTCCCCTATATTTACACAACCACACCTACATCCACTCACACCTACACTGACACACACCCACACCCACTTCCCCCCACCCTTCACACCTACACCCTACACACCCTCCCCTACCCTACACATCTACACCCACACCTACACCCTACACACCTACACCCATACCTACCTCCCCATCCTACACAGCTACACCCACACCTTCACCCCACAGACCCACCTCCCCCCACCCTTCACACACTTCTAATATACATGATGTATATTAGAACTGATACAACTCACACAACACACACACACACACACACACACACACACACACACACACACACACCTCTACTCCACTGTGCACTAGGGTTGCAACGGTATGAGATTTTCACGGTATGATAACCATCTCAGAAAATACCATGGTATCACGGTTATCACGGTATCACAGTTTGTTACATATATTATTAAAAGATACACTGACCCTTAAATAAATTACAATGAACTATTTATTGTAGAAACCCTGAACTATTTTATACAAAATGTATCCTTTAAAAAAAATAAGCTGTACACCTGTTTATATAAATATTGAAAAAATTAGAGAAACCTAAATCATGGATTTCAGTAGGCCTACAATTATTTAAGTTTAAATTATTTAATATCTGATAAACTCAGCCTGGGTCAGTGTCTGATAAACAACTGTTGTAAATGTCCGTTTTACTGCCAAGTTGGAATATAACCAGATACTGCAGAAAGAAAATGAACGCATGTAAATTAATGCCGTTGCGACTCCGCACACCTCACGCGAACCTCCGCGAACGGCGGAAGCGTTCATACTTGCCGCGTCACATTCATTGCAGTGTTCGAAACGATATGTGGTAGTATAAAGAAACACACCTCAAAAACAGGGGAATGAACATTTACCTGACGAATTTTAATGTTGCTTTGTGTTTCAATTTTGAATAGTGCTGGAATTTAGGCTAAAGTACTTGAAAATGCTTGAAATTATAACTACTTCGTTGCACAACAAATAGCCATCTGAATGAACAGTTCTTTTGTGTTACGTTAACAAATACAAACTCTTGTAATTCCAGGACGAAACATGAGAGAACGTGAAAACTTTAAGATTGGGTGTTTTGAAAATAAACAACCATTAAATAATGTGAATAAAAAGCGAATTATTTCGAATCATTTTGAGTATATGTATAAATATTTAACTTAATTACATTTAACATGCTGGGAAATATTGAAATGGACCTTGAAAGTGACATACAAGTGCTTGAATTTCAACTTGTAAAGGTGTATGAACCCGGGAAAACATGACTTTGTTCATTGCGCTGAGGCACGGCACGCGCGAAGTTACAAAATTCAAGATGTGCATGGGCGGAGCCACCGTGATTATGTCATTTTCGCTGCAGATTTTAGTTTAGCCGTTTTTTTACATAAAAAAATGTAAGTCTGATGCACTTTCTGCCATTCTCACCGATGTGTGCGGAGCTGAACCGGAGCGGAGTTGCGCATGCGCGGGTCAGTTTCTCCGCTGGCTTGCTTTTTACCGGTAATAAGCAAACGCACACGGTATGATAACTGTGCATTTTAATACCGTGGTATACCGTGAAACCGGTTACTGCTGCAACCCTAGTGTGTACACATTACACACATTCAAACACTGCATGACAAAAAAGCTGGGCAGGCCAGCAAGACCTCTGTTCCTGTACCTGTTCCAGTACAAACTCTGGGTCAGTACCTGGTCCAGTATGAACTCTGGGCTGATATCTGGTGCAGTAGGATCTCTGGCCCTGTACCTGGTCCAGTACAACCTCTGGGTTGAGAGTTGGTGAGTACCTGGTCCAGTAGCTGGTTGTAGAGCTCATGGCAGTTGTCAAAGATGTATCTGTATGTGGAGTCCAGGCAGGCCCTCACGCAGTCCTTCACCACCATGCTGGCTCTTGGGGGGCTCTGTAGTTCCTGCACCTGATAGAGACAGTCCACCACAAAACATGGTCACACTCCAGGATGGCTCGGCAGTCTGTCTGTCAGTAATCACTCTGGTTTTGTACTTGGTTTTGTATATTTGTGTATTTGTTCTCTATATCAAAGCTGTCAACCTTTGATACACTGAAGCAAGGACTAGCAATAGAAAAGTACGTAAGTAAATAAGCCTCTTTTCCTTAATGTAGAGATATTCAACTCCAGCTCTTAAGTCCAGTCCTGGATTTCATAAAACATAGAAATTTAATTATATCCCCTGAGGTCCTGTTGCTACAGATATTCCACTCTCACAGTCAGGTTCATGGGCTATAAAGTCCAGCACTATAAGTCCAGCAGCAGATGCTGGATCTGAGATCAGAGCTGAATGCATCTGCCAAATCTATAGATATACTTTATCTGTCAAATGAACAATTTTGTATATTTTCTTAAACATATTACATAAGCAAAATGTTTAAAAATATCTACACTTCTTCATCTACACTGTTTGGATGGCATAAAATGTGTGGAGAATCAGGTCTATGTTTCACTACATAGAGTCTGGCATTGTGATAGTACATGTGTGTGGGAGAGTGAGGGCATATTCACAGGTTCTAAATGACTGAAAATTACTCAACAACTCCAGGTCTGGTCAATGCAGTCTCGGTGGGTACAACAGCACAAGGGCTTTTGGGCTCCTGGCTGGGGCTAACAGCTTGCTTGCCACCTTGTCCTGATGTAGGTGTTTGCCTGACATGCAGTTCAAACTGATTTGTAAACCTGTCGGCACCAGAACACCGTGGCTTTACATATGCTTACTGGAGATTGGAAGCGTTATTATATAATCCTCATATTACTAAGGGGTAGGCAGAGGGAGACAGTGAAGCTAAACACACATGAGGTGCAGTCTGCTGAGATTATTCCTCAAACACACATGAGGTGCAGTCTGCTGGGATTACTCCTCAAACACACATGGGGTGCAGTCTGCTGGGATTACTCCTCAAACACACATGGGGTGCAGTCTGCTGGGATTACTCCTCAAACACATGTGAGGTGCAGTCTGCTGGGATTACTCCTCAAACACACATGAGGTGCAGTCTGCTGGGATTACTCCTCAAACACATGTGAGGTGCAGTCTGCTGAGATTACTCATTGGTCCTAATCCTCAAACCAGGGCAGAGCAGTATGCAACATGTTAATGATAACATTTACTAATGTTATCTCATCTTTTCTTGATGATTTAAACTTCTGTAAGACATCCTTAGCAATATTTATTTCATGCTGCCAAATGAGACATTAGTCTTCCAGAACTAATGAAAACAGATTCAATACACAGACACACACACCCACATACATGCATGCAGAGGAGATGCTGTATACATCATTATACTTTCTCCATGTGCAGTGAAGCACAATATATCCAAAACAAGTTTTCCTATTCACTGATGCATCTGGACAAAGGGGCTAGTTCAAACCTTGCCCCTGGACACAGCTCATCTGTATCACATCCTAAGATACAGTCAATCTATAACATAGCTGGTCCACAGGACAAATACACCGGACACACAGAGGCAGGATCCAAAGCTACTGAAGACCCTAAACCTAACCCTAACCCTACCCCTAACCTAACCCTACCCCTAATCCTTACTTAAAGAATACATTCAGTCAAAGAACATGCTCAGTTAAAAGACAAGTTCAGTTAAAGGACATGTTCAGTTAAAGAACACATTCTGTTAAAGGACACGTTTACTTAAAGGACATGTTCAGTTAAAGGACACGTTTACTTAAAGGACACGTTCAGTTAAAGAACACGTTTACTTAAAGGACACATTCAGTTAAAGAACACACTTTGATTTGAACAGCAGAGGCACTCTAGGCTTCAGTTTCTCACTCTCTCAAGGACACAGCAGCAGTCTGGGGATTTGGAAACGTAACAGCGACAGCCCTGGAGTGCCAGGACCACCAGGGACAAACCTGGAGCCCAGTGGAGATCAGGGATCCATTAGCCACTAAACCACCACCGAGCACACTGCTGGTCCATCGTGCGGCCACGCAGGGAGTGAGTCACGCTTTAATAAACCAACATCAAGCACAAGCTCTTTAAAACACAAATGAGTCTAAAGAGTGAGTCTAACATGTTAAAGTGAGCTGTGTCAAAGGGAGTTTATGTTTGCTCCCTCAACTGTGTGTGTGAGAGAGTGTCCGTTTGTCTGTGTGTGTCTGGCTGGCCAGCCAATGATGCAATGTCATATGCTGACAATGCAGAAGAGACAACCTGAATAAATCTTGGCATTGATGAGAATGCCTAAATTAAGCAATTGTCATTTAAGATGGATCATGTGTGTGTATTTGTCTGTGTGTGTATGTGTGAAAGAGAGAGAGAGTGCATGTGTATGTGTGTTTGTGAGAGAGAGAGTGCATGTGTGTGTGAGAGAGTGCATGTGTATATGTGTGTGTGTGTGTGAGAGAGAAAGAGAGAGAGAGTGCATGTGTATAAATATGTGTGTTTGTGTGTGTGTGTGTGTGTGTGTGTGTGTGTGTGTGAGAGAGAGAGAGAGAGAGAGAGACAGAGAGAGAGAGAGTGCATGTGTATATGTGTTTGTGTGTGTGTGTGTGTGTGTGTGAGTGAGAGAGAGAGAGAGAGAGAGAGAGAGAGAGAGAGAGAGAGAGCGCATGTTTGTGTGTACGTGTGTTTATACATGCCTTCATCCTGAAGAATGTGATGCTTGTCAATAGGTCCACTGTAGATTTGAGGTCCTGAAGTCTCTCCGGGTTTCCAGCAGGGAAATTGTCCTGTGATTAAACGTAACAGATGAGGACAGACAGATCTGACTCTCTCTCACCCACAGATCTGTCTCTCTCTCTTTCACCCACACATACACAACAGATGGGGGCAGACAGACCAGTCTCTCTCATCTACAGATCTGTCTCTCTCTCTCACCCACACATACACAACAGATGATAGACAGGTCTGTCTCTCTCCCCCGTCTCACCCATACATCTATCTCTCCCCCTTTCTCTCTCTCACACACACACACACACATTTCTTATGCAGTACAAATTATATCTCTGTACGCTCGATCCAACTTCAGGGCCAGTTTAATTCAGTGGAAATGGAATTGAACTAAGTGGGAACACGACTGATTAGAAAGTGGAGTGATGGATGCTACTTCAGTTCTAACACTACACTATAAATGTCAGCACCAGAATTATTCATTCATTTAAACGTAACAATGGTATGAAATGCATGAATGTCTATTCTATGGTAAGCATGTCTATGTAGTTATATATAAATCTAAAAACCTAAATTAATACAAATTAAGTTACTATATTTATGTCAAGGTTAGAGCAATTGAATTAAGGATGGGACAATTGAGTCAAAGCAATTTTGAGTTAACTTAATTATCAGACATCACAGCCCTGTCTAAATGGGACTCCATGGCAACAGGTAGCAGGGACCACAGGCTGGCTTCACTTGACTCAAGATTACAGCATCAAACACACTAACCTGGTCTTTATTTAAACACCAAACATAAGGCCCTGGTCTTAAGATAAACACAAAGCCCTGGTACTGTGAGCAGAGCAATTCTCAGATTGCAGGCAGAGTGATTCTAGGAGATCAGGAACTGTCTGCAAGTGTAGTAACCTTTGACCTATAATGAAGATCAATAGTAGTAACTGATGAGAATCCTAGAAGCTATGGTGAGGATTCTAGAACCTATGGTGAGGATTCTAGAGGTTATGGTGAGGACTCTTGAAGATATGGATGGAATTTAGAAGACATGACATGTTTCCGAACAAATCCCAGGTTGAAATTCCTGACCCAGTTGTGATTGCAGTTGGTTAATTAAAATCCATCTCTTGGACTCATGGACTAGATAAAAAGAGAGCACCTTACCAAATGAAATAACATTACTGTGTCATTGATAGACACCACAAGCTAACTGCTATGTTTCCTGAGTTGATAACTTACATACAATTTACAGACACCATTAATTAGCAACATTATCATCATCAACTCAAAAAAAATCAATGTGCATATCTGCTCACTACTAGTACAAGGGAGGATAAGAGTGCAGTATCAGGAACTAAACCGGCTTTGACAGGAGTGTCCAGGCCATCCCAACCACGTCCGTCCGAGGGTCAGGGAGACGCAGCTCACTCAGGATTAGAATCTTGTGGTGAGGAGCTGTCTGAAGGGCCACAGCAGGAGAGGCTGATCTGAATTGCATTACCGTCAGAAGCCATTGCAGCGAAACAGACATGTGAAGGGAAGGTGATTCTCCCTGGCAGCCTGCCAAGTGCGTGCATTAATCTGTGCACCTGTGTGTGTGTGTGTATGTGAGTGTGTGTGTGAGAGAGAGAGAGAGAGAGAGAGAGAGAGAGAGAGAGAGAGAGAGAGCACATGGGTGAGGTGTGTGTGTGTGTGTGTGTGTGTGTGTGTGTGTGTGTGTGTGTGTGTGTGTGTGTGTGTGTGAGCATGTGTGGGGGTGTGTTCCTGCCTACCTGCCACTATGTTGTCAGTACTGAGACTCATTCAGGGTCAGGTGCCTTATATAACTGACGTCTGTCCCCATTGCACTAGCGAACACGCCCCATGCTGCACGACTCCCAGACATAACACAGCTACTATTAAAAACAAAACACGCTTGTGTTCCTTTAGCAACACTGCACCAGCATTGTGCTGGAGATGAAGGAAGCTGGAATGGAAGCTCTGCTATCACAAACACAGCATCAGTTATCGCACAACACCAAGGCGGGTACGGGGGAACCAATCAGGTATCGCAAAGGACAAAGGCAGGGCAACCAATCAGAACAAGGGCTGGTTCACACTGCAGGAACACACACCACATGAACACACATGGCATGAACACACATGGCATACACACACACCGCATGCACACAGATGGCATCAACACACCTTGTTGTTGTTTCAAAACTTAGAGCTTATATTTTGTCAGCAACTGAAATGTTTTGTAAATTCTATATGTAAATGCAGAGTTTGTCATTTAATTAAATATTTTTCCATTCACCATGTGAATAATAAAACCTAAACCATGCCATTGTTATCGTTTGTTGTTATTGTTACTTGTGGTTATTGTGCTGTTTATTTCTCTGATTCATTTCTTACCCGATACTTGGACAGATCAATCCTCAGAGAGTTATGCAACTGGTCCAGGAGTTTCACAAACTTCTCCCTCTGTGGAAAACAAGCCACATCACACATGATCATTAATCCAGAGGCACACAATACAGTCCTTATTTAAAGTATAAAAATATATGTAATTTTTTTTCCATCCATCCATCCATCCATCCATCCATCCATCCATCCATCCATCCCATTGAAAGCATAAACTGACCCCAAAGTTTGATGCAGCAAATCGGTCAGAGGCGGAGATGTTGGTGTTGGCGGTGGTGGTGTGGGCGAAGTAGGCGTTAATGTTGGCCAGGAGGTTGCTCATCACGGCAGGGACACCAGGACACATGTACTTAGAGGACAGGCAGGAGAAATGGCTGCAATAGAGCGAAAGCAGAAAAGTGATGAGCAGAAGAGTGATGAGCAGAAGAGTGATGAGGTTGAAGAGTGATGAGGTTGAAGAGTGATGAGGTGAAGAGTGATGAGCAGAAGAGTGGTGAAGTAAGGAGTCATGAAGGGAAGAGTGATGAGGTTGAAGAGTGATGAGGTGTAGAGTGATGAGGTGAAGAGTGATATGAAGATGACTGATGAGGAGAACAGTGATGAACAGAAGAGTGATGAGGTAAAGTGGAACCTCAAGGAACCATTTCAAATATGCAGCATCTCCTGTGAGCTAAGAGATATGGTCGAGTAGGTTGCTGTATGGACTCCTTCATGGCTGAAATGCAACACCCCCCCCCCCCCCCAACCTCTGTGGAAACCTGCTGCTGGACAGAGGAGGCTCATTAGACAGGTTGAGAGAGGAAGACAAAGAGAAATGAGCAGGAGGAAGAAATGGGAGGAGATAGAGAGAGAGAGAGATGAGGGGTAGGAGATGTGGGTGGGCAGAGATAGAGAGATGAGGGGTAGGAGGTGTGGGGAGAGCAGACAGGTCTCCCTGAGTGAAGACACTGTCGGCAGAACTCACACAGCACCCAGAGCAGGGGTTTTGCAAAGAAATTACAGCTCACGGTCATTCTGTAATTTTACAGGGAATTACAGCTCACTAGCTTCATAACCTTTCTTTTGGATGTACTAAAGAAAATGCCCCAACACAAACACACATACACACACACAGCTCGATGCCTAAAAGAAGAAAATGAAGAGCATTAAAACCCAAATGAATGCTCTTCATCTGTTTGCATGCTCCCCACTGCACCTGCGTCACATTTAAAACACTCTGGAGCAACTCCCACATCCCACCAATCACACCCAGCTCTGCACCAATCAAACCCCTCTCTACACCAGTCAAAGAGACAGAGACAGAGAGACAGGGGTGTTCAGGAGATAGAGACATGGGGGTGTTCAGGAGATAGAGAGATAGGGGTGTTCAGGAGGTAGAGAGATAGGGGTGTTCAGGAGATAGAGAAAGGGGTTTTCAGGAGATAGAGAGACAGGGGTGTTCAGGCAGTACAGTGAGGCTTTCACCCTGACTGACACAAGCAAGCAAACTGAAGGAGGCTGCAGAGACCAAACACATGTTCAAAGAGTTTAAATGAAACCAGGAACAGAGCCATTCACAAGTTTAACACTGGAACAGTTAAGAATTACACACACACACACACACACACACACACACACACACACACACACACACACACACACACACACACACACACACACACAGACAAAGCTTTAGACTATAAAGGGTGCACATTTATTGCAGAGCAAATATCTGGTGTGATGAGAGAGTGTAACCCAGTAAATAAGAGCCACTCCTGGCCAATCACAAAGGCCTGAGACTGCAGTCAGTCTCATTATCCACATCCACTACCCACTCCAAGAGTGATTAATAAAGATGGAGCAGGAGAGGAGAGAGACGCTCAGGGTTCAGAGGTAGGAGAAACAGGCAGGAGAGAAAAAGAGAGAGATCACTGAAGATATGGAGTGAGATTAGTGTCTTTACATTTACATTTACGGCATTTGGCAGACGCCCTTATCCAGAGCGACTTACATTTTTTAAATCTCATTTTTATACAAGTGAGCAATTGAGGGTTAAGGGCCTTGCTCAGGGGCACCTCAGTCATGGCCTCTGGTCTGGGAATTGAACCCACAACCCTCTGGTCACAAGACCAGTTCCCTAACCACCAGGCCATGACTGCCCCCTTTAATACAAGAATGCAAAGATAAGGTTAAATCGAGCAAGTCAGACACACTGAGCACTGAAAATCAAGAAAACCAAGCAAAAGCACTGACAGCGAGAGCAGAGCAACTCACTTCACTATTTTCAGAGCACATTTCAGTGTTTTGCTCGCTTCTAAAATTTCTGCTCGCTTCATGATTACAAGAGGAAATACATCACAGATCAAGGCTTGGTAGATGATTACCTGAACCATCAATTGCATTGTTTTTTTTAAACAATTAGCCATCATGGTTAGCTAAATTTGTGTCAAAACACTGCATAAACCTACATCTAGCTAGTTACCTACATTGTGATAGCTATGGTGAAACTTCAACCTGAACTAAGAGAAACTACATATCAGCATCATTTCATTTTGATAAAGTGTAGTCTGCTAGCTGTAACATTAGCTAGCTAGTAGCTACTTAAGGTAAATTAGACACCTAGCTACATAACGATCCTAGGTGTATGCATCGACCGTAAAACCTACCTGAAATTAGCAAAACATCTGAAACAAAGTTTAAGATGAGGCTTCACTGTAGCTATGGCTACATATGTAACTAACTAGATATAGAATAATGCAGTGTGTTTTTGTTTTGGAAATTAGAACCTAAGCTACATTAGCTATCTGTAACTTCATCTGTAACTTCAAGACTCACAATGAAGTCGAAATTTGGAATGCTGACTTTTAATCAACACAAAAATTTAACATTTCTTTGGCTTTGGGTGGAAAATGTTTTTTTCTGTGGCACTTTAGCTAACCATGACGTCTAATTGTTTAAAAAACTCATCTCATCTCACGCATCTCATGCATGCGTAAGATTGGCAGCTGTACGTGGGCAGCGTCTGTTGTAAGATTTATCTAAAATTACTTTAAATTACACTCATGCGTATTCCAAATCAGGTTTCTGGTTCAAATTGGGTCGTGACATGCCCACTTGCAGTTGCAATCGATGGTTCAGGTAATCATCTACCAAGCCTTGATCTGTGATGTATTTCCTCTTTGAATCATGAAGCAAGCAGAAATTTTAGAAGCGAGCAAAACACTGAAATGTGCCCTGAAAACAGTGAAGTGAGCGCACTTAACAATAAATTTTTCTGCTCTTGCTGTCAGTGCTCATGGTTGGTTTTTGCTTGGTTTTGCGTGCTCAGTGTGTCTGACTTGCTCGTTTTAACCTTATCATTGCACTTTCATATTAGTAATCTCACAAACTGTAAAATGCCTTACAGACTGCAGTTTGAGAAGAGCTTTTGAAAAATGCTCTCAGGAATCTTCACTTTGCATTTTCACATTGGTGGGGGTGCTGATATTGATACCATATACAGTATATGTGTTCTATATTTCTATCACTCATATATGTGGTATACCTCATATACGAGTTATACCACATATATGAGCTATACCACATAAATGAGGTAAACCACATTTACGAGTCATAGAAATATAGAAATATTTCCTACATGAGCTCCACTTAATCATGTCTACTTAATCCAGTCTGAATATTTTGTCTATGATGTCAAGATCCTGCATTATTCATGCATGTGTAAACATTAAATTACCGTACTTTCCAGACTATAAGGCACACCTAAAAGCCAAAGATTTTCCAAGAAATCAGATGTGCACCTTATACAGTGGAGAAAATAAGTATTTAGTCAGTCACCAATTGTGCAAGTTCTCCCACTTAAAAAGATGAGAGAGGCCGGTAATTGACATCATAGGTAGACCTCAACTATGAGAGACAAAATGTGAAAAAAAAATTGAGAAAACCATTTGGTCTGACTTTTAAAGAATTTATTTGCAAATAATGGTGGAAAATAAGTATTTGGTCGATAACAAAAGTTCATCTCAATACTTTGTTGTATATCCTCTGTTGGCAATGACAGAGGTCAAACGTTTTCTGTAAGTCTTCACAAGGTTGGCACACACTGTTGCTGGTATGTTGGCCCATTCCTCCATGCAGATCTCCTCTAGAGCAGTGATGTTTTGGGGCTGTCGGTGGGCAACACGGGCTTTTAACTCCCTCCAAAGGTTTTCGATGGGGTTGAGATCGGGAGACTGGCTAGGCCACTCCAGGACTTTGAAATGTTTCTTACGAAGCCACTCCTTTGTTGCCCTGGCAGTGTGCTTGGGATCATTGTCATGCTGAAAGACCCAGCCACGTTTCATCTTCATTGCCCTTGCTGAGGGAAGGAGGTTTGCACCCAAAATCTCACAATACATGGCCCCATCCATTCTTTCATGTACATGGACCAGTCGTCCTGGTCCCTTTGCAGAGAAACAGCCATAAAGCATGATGTTGCCACCCCCATGCTTCACAGTTGTTATGGTGTTCTTTGGATGCAACTCAGCATTCACTGTCCTCCAAACACGACGAGTTGTGTTTTTACCAAATAGTTCTACTTTGGTTTCATCTGACCATATGACATTCTCCCAATACTCTTCTGGAACATCCAAATGCTCTCTAGCAAACTTCAGACGTGCCTGGATATGAACTGGCTTAAGCAGGGGGACACGTCTGGCACTGCAAGATCTGAGTCCCTGGCGTCGTAGTGTGTTGCTGATGGTAGCCTTTGTAACGTTGGTCCCAGCTTTCTGCAGGTCATTCACTAGATCCCCCCTTGTGGTTCTGGGATTTTTCCTCACCGTTCTTGTGATCATTTTGACCCCACGGGCTGAGATCTTGCGTGGAGCCCCAGATCGAGGGAGATTAGTAGTGGTCTTGTAGGTCTTCCATTTTCTGATTATTGCTCCCACAGTAGATTTCTTCACACCAAGCTGCTTGCCTATTGCAGATTCAGTCTTCCCAGCCTGGTGCAGGTCTACAATTCGGTTTCTGGTGTCCTCCGACAGCTCTTTCGTCTTCACCATAGTGGAGTTTGGAGTGTGACTGTTTGAGGTTGTGGGCAGGTGTCTTTTCTACTGTTAACGACTTCAAACAGGTGCCATTAATACAGGTAATGAGTGGGGGAAAGAGGAGCCTCTTAAAAAAGAAGTTACAGGTCTGTGACAGCCAGAAATCTTGCTTGTTTGTAGGTGACCAAATACTTGTACCTATGAACCTCACCATGTGACTAAGCTAGCAAATCAGACTTAAGTGACAGAGCATTAATGACATTAGCAGCGCCACCAGTGGCTGTAAAGGGGAACAACCAAATAGCAGTCAGAACACTTACTGCTACAGGAACTACCACCATCCGTCGTAACCTTCATTCCATCTCTCCATCAGTACTTGCCTCTACTATCACCACAGCCCTCCCGTCCCATGACTCTTTTTCTTGTCTCTCCACAGACACCGCCACTGACACTTTATTGTCCTCCCTCTCTTCATCTATTGACCTCTTATGTCCCCTCTCTTCCAAACCCACAAGATCCTCCCCACCTGCTCCTTGGCTCTCGGACACCCTACGTAACAACCGACAAGAACTGAGGATGGTTGAGAGGCGATGGAGGAAATCGAAGCTTACTGCTGATCTTCGCTTGTATCAAGTCTCTCCTGTCCCTATTCTCCATGGAACTAACTGCTGCCAAGACATCATTCTACAGAGAGAAGCTGGAGGCATCTACATCAGATCCACGCAAGATGTTCAAAATCTTCTCTTCTCTCCTCAAACCCTCCCCCCCTCCAACTCCCACTTCTCTTACTGCAGATGATTTTGTCACCTTCTTTGAAGAGAAGGTCAATACGATTCGCAGCACCTTTTCCCTAGTCCCTGTGCCCACTGTGTCCCCTCCTACTCCTCCCTTTTCTCTAACCTCCTTCTCTCCTCTCTCAGCTGAGATGGTGCTTCAGCTGCTGACATCCAGCAGTCCCACCACATGCCCTCTGGACCCCATCCCATCCACACTCCTCCAGACAATCTCCCACGAACTCCTCCCTTTCATCTCGACCATCATCAACAACTCCTTATCTTCAGGAATTGTGCCATCATCATTCAAGGCGGCTAGGGTGTTGCCAATCCTAAAGAAACCCAACCTTGACGCCACCAACATCAGCAACTACAGACCGGTATCTCTCCTCTCATTCCTTTCTAAGATCCTTGAGCGGGCTGTACACAACCAGCTATCCTCTTTTCTCTCACAGAACCAGCTTCAGGACCCCAACCAATCTGGCTTCAAGCCGACACATTCTACGGAAACTGCACTCATTGCAGTAACTGAGAAACTCCATGCGGCTAGAGCAAATGGACTATCATCAGTTCTGATTCTGCTTGACCTTTCGGCGGCCTTTGACACAGTCAATCATGAGATCCTCCTGTCCATCCTCTCAGGCCTTGGTATCACTGGCAATGCATGGACGTGGTTTGCATCCTACCTGGAGGGTCGTTCCTACCAAGTAACATGGGGAGGATCAACATCCACGCCATGCAAACTCTCCACCGGTGTTCCACAAGGCTCAGTGCTGGGTCCACTTCTTTTTTCCCTTTATACCCGCTCTCTGGGTGAGTCAATCTCTGCACATGGCTTCTCTTATCACTGTTATGCGGATGACACCCAGCTCTTCTTTTCCTTCCCACCCTCTGACACACAGGTTTCAGCTCAAATCTCTGCATGTCTGAAAGACATTGCCTCTTGGATGGCAGCTCACCACCTAAAGCTTAACCCAAGCAAGACAGAGATGCTGTACATCCCTGCAAGAGCCAGTCCTCATCGTGATCTTTCTATCTCATTCGAGAACACCGTGATCACTCCATCCATTGAAGCACGTAGCCTTGGTGTAGTTGTCGACAATCAACTCTCCTTCACGGCCCACGTTGCTAACACAACACGATCATGCAGATTCGCCCTTCACAACATTTGGAGGATTCGGCCATTTCTCTCTAGGGAGGCCACTCAGGTCCTTGTCCAGTCCCTTGTTATCTCAAGACTGGACTACTGCAACTCCCTACTGGCTGGTCTTCCTATGCATGCCATCAAACCCCTGCAACTGATCCAGAACGCTGCAGCTCGGTTGGTCTTCAACCTTCCCAAGTTCAGCCATGTCACTCCCTTGCTGTCCTCCCTCCACTGGCTTCCGGTAGCTGCCCGCATCAAATATAAAACCCTGGTGCTGGCCTACAAAGCAAAGAATGGTCCAGCTCCTCCTTACTTGATGGCCATGGTAAAACCCAGATGCATACCTAGAGCCCTCCGCGCCTCAAGTATGTCTCGTCTTGACCCTCCATCATCCAGGACACATGGGAGACAAGCATCCAGACTTTTCTCTGTCCTGGCTCCAAGGTGGTGGAATGAACTTCCCTTGTGTGTCCGAACATCGGAGTCACTTGCTGTCTTCAGACGCCGACTGAAGACCCACCTCTTTCAAGTGCACTTTGCATAATTATGCTTTGTCTATTGTACTTTATCGTCTCTTTCCTCAGGTATTGTGCATAATTGGGTTATAGGAATTGTTTACTGTCTTTTTCCTCAGGGGATGTGTATATTCAGGTATAATTGTTAGGTATCATTTGACTTTCGTCTAGTGGTTTTTCCAGCTTAGAGTACCTTGTGTTCAGGACTATCTATTCTACCTTGGAGATTCCAAGCAACTACATAGCACTTTTGTAAGTCGCTCTGGATAAGAGCGTCTGCTAAATGCCATAAATGTAAATGTAAATGTAAATGTAATCCCTGCTGATCTGTGACTCCATGCGCGCTCATCTCACAGACAACGTGAAAAGCCAAGTGAAGAAAATTTATTCGGAGCTTGCCGTCATTCCGGGAGGATTAACTAAAGAACTCCAACCACTGGACATTGGCATAAACAGGGCGTTTAAAGTTGCGAGCGCCGTAACGTGGGAGCGATGGATGATAGACGGCGAACACACATTTACTAAAACTGGGAGGCAGCGGTGGGCAAGTTACGCCACCGTTTGTGAATGGATTGTGGATGCCTGGGCTAAGGTTTCTGCTGTAACTGCTGTCTGAGCTTTCGCGGAGTGCACAGAAGATGAGGACTTTGATGGATTTGTGGGAGAAGAGTGATTAAAAATAATGCATGTTTTGTCAAGTAGTTGAATAAACTTCAATTAAAAATCACTATTTCGCATCCTTTATTTTCTTGTAGACCGTATGTTTTAGCATGTGCCTTATAATATGTTGCTGTACAGAATAAGTACCATACAGAAATAGAGTCCGTAATTGAGACTGCGCCTTATAGTACGGTGCACTTTATACTGTACATGGGTCAAATACAGAAATAGACCCTGTAATTCAGACTGCACCTTATAATAGTGGTCTGTGAATGGATTGTGGATGCCTGGGCTAAGGTTTCTGCTGTAATTGGTCCGGAAAATACGGTACACACACTAATACGCACACTCATGTGTTTTACTTTATAACTGTCACACTTTAAACTATTCAACAAAAAGAAGAAAACATTCTCAAATTATACAATTGATTGTCCCAGAAGCCCATCTGGTCCACAGTGAAAATGATCTGTGACTGTAAACTGTTTTGGACAAGAGCCTCAGTTGAATGCCATAGATGTAAATGTGCAGTGGTTGGGTTAGTGTTTGTGATTGGCCATATATCTAATTGTGCAGTGGTTTGGATTAGAGTGTTTGTGATTGGCCATAGATGTAAATGTGCAGTGGTTGGGTTAGATTGTTTATGACTGGCCATAGATGCCCATTCCTGAGGCCTGATGTGATCAGGTTCTAGCGGCCTGACTCGCTTCCCTGGTGGGAATGTTTTTATGGAATCTCTCTGAACTTCTATCATTTATACCACCCAAACGTGGTATAAAAAATCTAGATCACAGAAGCAATTCAAGAAATCGTTATTTTCCAGTATGATGTATTCAATACATTTTTTCTTGTATGTCATAACACTTGTTGTTTTGTTGTTGTTGTTGTTTTGAGTTAAATCTTTCCTGAATTCTAGGATGGTGTACTGCATCCCTGGATAAGTGTGTTCTCCCTAACAGCAGTGAGAGTATGATGATAACTAAATAGAACCTTCACGACTGCAGCCCATGGCTGCCCCAGCCAGATGACGTGTAGGTAATAAGAGGGCATTTAAAGGAGTGTAATGACTAAGATGTCAGCTAGTCAACTCAAACACTCCTACTTTATCTCAAACATTCCTACTTTATCTCAAACACCCCGACTTTATCTCAAACACCCCTATTTTAGAACACCCATACATTATCTCAAACACCCCTACTTAATCTTGAACACCCTACAACCCCTGGATGAAATGTCTAGCATCAAAATGGTTTTATTCAGTGACTGCGTTCTCCGCCCTGTCGCCCCTCCCCCTCCCTCTCTCACCCCTCCACCTCCCTCATTCTCTCCCTCATATTTTTGGCTCTGCTCTTGATGAAGAGTTCCTCCAGGCTAAATCAGAATAAATGATATCTGGTAAGAGGTGCTGGCCTCTCGTTGCCAGGTTACAATTTTTCCTTCCTTCCTTCCTTCCTTCCTGCATTCATTTTCTCATTCTTCACTTTTAAAATCCCTCTCTCAGGGCTCTAGAAGTCCGCACAAACCCATTGTAAACCCACTGTAAATCAGGTGAATAAAACAGCTCTAAGGGATGAATCTCGTTGTTTCTCTCCCTTCTCTTTGTCTCTCTCTCCCTCTCTTTCTGTCCCTCTCCCTCATCTCCCACCTCTCTCTCTCCTCTTACCTCTTTCTCTCTCTCTCTCCAGTCCTCCTCCATACACATCTTTCATTTTAGGCACCAGTGAAACCTGTTTGTTTAATGGATGGCTCCCAGGGTGCCGTGCAGCAGCCCACTCCTCTTGCCTGCCTGCTCATGAGCACGATCATCCTGACCCCAGCAGCATGTACACAGCTGTGGACGCTGCCATGATGCGGGAGAGCTGGGAGCTCTCTCCCACCATCACACCTCCACACCATCACAGCATCACACCATCTCACCTCCACACCATCACACCATCACACCTCCAAACCCCCACAACATCACACCATTTCACCTTCACACCATCTCACCTCCACACCATCACAACATCACACCTCCAAACCCCCACATCACACCATCTCACCTCCACACCGTCACACCATCTCACCTCCACACCATCACACCATCACACCCCACACCATCACACCTCCAAACCCCCACAACATCACACCATCTCAACTCCACACAGTCACACCACCACACCATCTCACCTCCACACCATCACAACATCACACCATCACACCGTCACACCATCTCACCTCCACACCATCACACCATCACACCCCACACCATCACACCTCCAAACCCCCACAACATCACACCATCTCAACTCCACACAGTCACACCACCACACCATCTCACCTCCACACCATCACACCATCTCACCTCCACACCGTCACACCATCTCACCTCCACACCGTCACACCATCTCACCTCCACACCGTCACACCATCTCACCTCCACACCGTCACAACATCACACCATCACACCCCACACCAACACACCATCACAAATGTTCAAAGGTCATTTTGGAGTTTAAGAGCCAGGCACTGGCTCAAGGTAGCATTACTGTGACCTAACCTAACCCTTACTGTGTAGACATCTGTCTGCATGATGGGAGACAATACAGCTGTTGTCTGATATGACTGTCTGTCATCAGCTTTATCTTTGTTAAGAGTTCCTTCAACTACACCATATAAACAGGGTTAGATGTCTGCAATCAGATCCTCACTGACTTCTCTTCTCTCAGCCCCACTCAAGGCTAACACACACACACACACACACAAACACACACACGCACACTCTGTGTAGTAGTGGAAGCATCAGAGTCTCTCAAGAAAGCATCAGAGACTTTGATTTTAGCTCTGACCCTAATCAATCATACTCCAGATACTCAAACACACACATATACACACACACAGACACATGAACGCACACACTCTCGTCTGTCTCAGTGAGAACCCTTAGAGTAGAACTGCAACCCACCTGGAGCCCTAACGAATGCCTTCTTAGATCAGTGTTGCCCAGAGAGGTGGAGACACAGGGGAGAGGCAAACAAAACCCCTGCTCCCTCATCCACGCCCTTATTCCCTCAGCCCCTCCCTTATTCCCTCAGCCCCGCCCTTATTCCCTCAGCCCCGCCCTTATTCCCTCAGCCCCTCCCCTGCTACGCCAGCCCCCGTCCGTCACAGGACTATGCTGTCGGCTCTTGTCACAGTCACAGACTTCGACTAATCTGAGCCCTGACACTGTCTCTCTTCTCCCACAGTGAGGAAGCAGGCGATTAGCAGTGACCGAGACGACAGGGACAACAGTGATCACACAGATACAGCCGTGCTCCAGTGTGGGGTCTCACATTAAGAATGAGGATTCACACAGGGAAAGAACGAACTTGTGTGTGAGTGTGTGTGTGTGTGTCGGTCACTGTGGCTCTGTTTGAAATAGACTACTACATACTGGATACTGCATACTGGACTCAGTATATACTGGATACTGCATACTGGTCCTCGTAGTAGTATGCAGTACAGTTTCCAGTATGCGACAAAAGCAAAGCATACTACGGGGTCACATGAACGTAGCGTTGCATGATGGGATGCAGTACACCACGAAGATAGCTCTGTTCGCGTACTGGAATATTTTGCGGAAGTAGTAGGTCATCCGGGGATGTTTCGCATACTGGAAAATTTCATTTTGGTCACATACTGCATACGGCATACTGATTTGGGGCTCGATCAGTACGCCAGTAGTATGTAGTAGGCTATTTCGAACACAGCCTGTGTCTCAGCTGCACTCTACTGACTCAGGACTAATCACATGATTGATCAGATGACTGATCAGATGACTGATGATTTTTAAACAGAATAAGTAATGCATCTCCTTCGGGAAAGAAATTTCATTTCAGTTCTAAGAAAGTATTATTGTTTTCTGCAAGCCTCATTAAATAAGTAATTTGCAGACCATCTTTTTTCCCTGCTTAGCCCAGACATTGTGATTTATTACAGCCCCTCTACTAAAACACACAGTATGCACTAAAACATCCATCTACTAAAATGCACAGTATGTACTAAAACATTTGTCTTCTAAAGCACACAGTATGTATTAAACATCCCTCTACTAAAAGACACAGTATGCACTAAAACGTCCCTCTACTAAAGCACACAGTATGCATTAAATCATCTCTCTACTAAAATACACTGTATGTGCTAAAATGCTCCTCTACTAAAGCACAGTATGCACTAAAACGCCCCTCTACTAAAGCACTCAGTATGCATTAAAATGCCCCTTTACTAAAGCACACAGTATGTACTAAAACACCGTCTACTAAAGCACACAGTATGCACTAAAATGCCCCTTTACTAAAGCACACAGTATGCACTAAAACGCCTCTACTAAAACACACAGTATGCACTAAAACACCCCTCTACTAAAGCACACAGTATGCACTAAAATGCCCCTCTACTAAAACACACAGTATGCACTAAAACACCCCTCTACTAAAGCACACAGTATGCACTAAAACGCCCCCCTACTAAAGCACTCAGTATGCACTAAAATGCCCCTTTACTAAAGCACACAGTATGCACTAAAACGCCTCTACTAAAGCACACAGTATGCACTAAAACGCCCCTCTACTAAAGCACTCAGTATGCACTAAAATACCCCTTTACTAAAGCACACAGTATGCACTAAAACACCCCTCTACTAAAGCCCACAGTATACACTAAAACACCCCCCTACTAAAGCACACAGTATGCACTAAAACGCCCCTTTACTAAAGCACACAGTATGCACTAAAACACCCCTCTACTAAAGCACACAGTATGAACTAAAACGCCCCTCTACTAAAGCACTCAGTATGCACTAAAATACCCCTTTACTAAAGCACACAGTATGCACTAAAACACCCCTCTACTAAAGCCCACAGTATACACTAAAACACCCCCCTACTAAAGCACACAGTATGCACTAAAACGCCCCTTTACTAAAGCACACAGTATACACTAAAACACCCCTCTACTAAAGCACACAGTATACACTAAAACTACCCTCTACTAAAGCACACAGTATGCACTAAAATGCCCCTCTACTAAAGCACACAGTATACACTAAAACACCCCTCTAATAAAGCACTCAGTATGCACTAAAATGCCCCTTTACTAAAGTACACAGTATGCACTAAAACACCCCTCTACTAAAACACACAGTATGCACCAAAGTGCCCCTCTACTAAAGCACCCAGTATACAGTAAAACACCCCTCTACTAAACATATAGTATGCACACTTATGTTCTCCCTCTTTGTGAACTTATATGCCTGTTGCTGAGGGACACTGAGAGCTGGGGGCGGGGACACAGAGAGCTGGGCTGGACACGACCCACAGCATGACACCCGGAGCAGCTCTCACAGTGCATGCCTGAGGTACATACATATTCCTTTAAGCAAAGCTTCACTTACAGTAGCTAAGGCAATGCATTGTACATCTATTTATCAATATACACAACATATACTGCAAACTGGGTGGCATGGTGGTGGTTAGCGCTCTCGCCTCACAGCAAGGTGGTCTGGGTTTAATTCTCAGTCTGGTCTGTGTGGGGTAATATACAAAACACTACTGTAGTAATACTTCATATCCACATGAATATACTTCATATTCATAAACCCTGCCCCTAATGACAGTTTTAAACCTATGGTCATTCTATCAATGTCCACCTTAGACCTGGAGGCACTCACGTCATGGCCTGGTAGATGGACTCCACTCCGAAACGCATGGCAAACTCATCCACAATCTCCTGAGACACGTCATCGAAGTAAACCTTCCATGCCTCATCACCTTTGACCTCAGGAATCTTCACAGCACCACTGTTCTTTACTTCGGTCAGGTAGTGGAAGAGATTCTGCACAGGTATAACACACACACACACACACACACACACACACACACACACACACACACACACACAGCAAAGTCATCTGAGTCATGATCTCTTGTAAACTTCATTTACAGTCAAGCGGACACTGTCTACATTATCGAGAGTTGTTTCATCTTCTCTTCAGTTTTTGCCAAGCACACATTCAATATGTGTCCAGAAGACTGAAGTCTCTCTTGATGTCTTTGAGCAGGAGAACTCACTCACCTCATGTAAACATGTGTACTGCCCATGGGGTGGAGCTACCTTCTCCTCTCCTTTCATCTCCACACTGATCTTCAGTCTGATGGCACCAGACACCATAGACTTATCAGTTCTTTTCTCTGGAGAGGGAGAGGGAAGGAGGGAGGGAGGGAGAGAGAGAGAGAGAGAGAGAAAGAGGGAGAGAGAGAGAGAGAGAGAGAGAGAAATGGTTCAGAAATAAAAGTAAGGAAGTTAGAAAGTTAGAAAGACAGAGAGACAAAGAAACACCAAGAGTGTTGGATTGAAAAGTGAGTGAAAAGAAAGACACAGACATGGGCGAGCCATTGATGGAGTAGGTTGCAGTTTGGAAAGCTCTGCTGGAATGCTTGAAAAAGATTGAATTTTAGATCTATACGACCGCAAATAATATATCAAAAGTTTTCGGACAATCTATAATCTAGCACTACAGCATTAACTCTCTTTATTTCTATATAAATGACTAAGAATCTTTGACAGTTTACATACATGGAGAAAAACATCGCACATCAACCTCGCCAGCTGAGCGGTCAGACATGGAGGCGGTGAAGGCCAAGATTCTCTCCGCTCTAAAAACGGACATTCAATCTCTTCTGAGGTCTGAACTAAAATCCACACTTGCCGAAGAGTTTGATGCCATTAAATCAGAACTACAGGCTGTCAGAGCAGAACTGACAAATAATATAACCGTGCTTCGCTCTGATCTGGATCAAACTAAGCGGACTGTACGTGAAATGGAGAACGGCTTATCAACGTGTTCGGACCATGTAACCGAGTTACAGAACAGTGTCCACAAACTTCAGACCCAGGTGACTGAACTGCAGGAAAAGTGTGTGGACATGAAGGGCAAAATGTGGAGAAAAAATATCTGTATTGTTAATGTGGCTGAGGAGCCGGGCTCGTGTTCTCCGTCCTCTGTAACCAAGTTGTTAAAAGAAGTTCTCCATATTGACTGGGAGATTCTGGTCGACAGATCACACCGAGGACCACAGTCGAGGCTGCCTGGTCAAAAACCACGGGTCATTATTGCAAAACTACATTATCATCAGGACTGTATGTAGATACTCCGCAGATGCAGAGAAACAGGCCCGCTTCAGGAACATCTCCATTTTCCCGGATTATCCACCTAGTGTGGTGCGAGCACGGAGTGCTTTTAATGAGTTCAAAAATCTTCTTCGAGGCCGAGATAATGTTCGCTATGGTTTTCGTCACCCTGCCAGATTCAGCATCACTTATGATTGAACAGAGAAGAATTTTAGTGACCCGGCAGAGTCTCTGACGTATGTAAAATCACACATTATCTGATACAGGGTGGATTTACGGGGACTGTTTCAGAATAACAAGCTCATCACTTTCTCAACTCAAGTAAGAACTTAATAACGCTGGAAAGACTCTCTGATTCTCTACAATACTTGTGTGGTCTGAAGGACTGTTTCATCACGATGATGGGACTGTTTAGGTTTGGTTGTATAGCGCTTATCGGTTATATATTTCTTTAGTGTTAATAGCAGCGCTTTGGTTTGGTTTAGAGTAGCAGTAAACACTAACGTGTGGATTTGTTTTTCCTCAGGGGTTTTATGGTCACTTCGTTCTAAATAGTGACCGGGGTGGGAAAACTTTAAAATCAATAATAAGCAGGATTTTGTTATCTTTTTATACTCTCCAAACGTTCCCATTAAGAAATTTATTTCAAGTATACAGAGCCATAGGATTCAACATATTTAAATATTTGTCACGGTTCCGCTCCGGACCCCTCCTTGTGGGTGTGTTGTTACGATGTCCGTGTCTAGTTATGTTTGTAATTCTGTGGGTATGGGTTGTTTGTGAGCGTGTTCATTAATCTCACCTGTGCCTTGTCTTGTGATCACTGGGGAATGTGTTCTTCACTTATTTAATGTGCGTTCGCGCAATGTCTCGTGCTCATCTTTGTCTAAAGTTCATGCTTGACTGAGCTTCATGTTTATGTGCTTGCGCTATCATGCTGAACTTCACTGTGTCGATTAAAAGTATATGTTCACCGCCCGTTGACAGTCTTGCTGGGGCCCAGGACAAGAAAGTTTCATGTGCCCCCTCCGCCCGCTTACGTCATTTGAATTTCCTCTGTAGCAGACAATCCTTGTGTTAGGTCATATATAGTATATAATATAGCCACACATCAAAGCTGTTTCTGACAGCTGACTGGTTTATACTTGACGCGGCGCGAGGGTCCGCGCGGCGAAAATGACGTAATCGCAGTGGCACCGCCCGTGCGTGAGGGCCTCACGCGCTGTCAATTCGCGAGGTCGTGCACCTCTCGAATTTTGTAACTTCGCGCGCGCCTCGCTTCAGCGCAATGAACAAAGTCATGTTTGCCGGTTCCATACACCTTTACAAGGTGGAATTAAAGCACTTGTACGTCACTTTAAAGGTCAATTTCAATATTTCCCAGAACGTTAAACCTAATTAAGTTAAATATTTATACATATACTCGAAATAATTCGCTTTTTAAATCACATTATTTAATGGCTGTTCATTTTCAAAACGCCCAAACGTCTTCACGTTCTCTCATGTTTCGTCCTGGAATTACAAGAGGCTCGTATAACGTAATACAGGAGATTTAGTTTTAAAATACAAGTACTTTAGCTTACTTTAGCACTTTTCAAACCTGGAACACAATGCAACATTAAAATTCGTCAGATAAATATTTTTCCTTTCTTTTCTGCGCTACAGATGTCTGTTTACTTTAACTATCCGCCACTGTATTTCCCGCTGTTGGGCGGGTACCAGCCGGCTACGATCGGTGCTGGATCAAACCATTTTTCAGTGGGAGGCGGGGGTGTATGCACTTAATGGAAAATATGCAGATAGGTAAAAAAAAACATATATTTTTAGCCATTGAGCTTATTTTAAGTACATAATTTTATATTAATGAAAAATTTCAAGATTATTTAAAATTATAGACTTGAAATAAAAAATAAATTGCTGGGCTCTTTGATGGGCCCCCCTGGCCCTGGGGCCCGGGACAACAGACCCGGTTGTCCCCCCCTGTCGACGGGGCTGTTCATCACAAACTTCTTCGTCGTGCCTGCCTCCTCCGACCATCACAATATCATTATGCTTTTACCCATACAACACGGTTACAGATAGGTCATTGAATACAGGTTGCCAGGTCTCCTTTGCAAGCTGGAATTTTAAATCTCTCAATCATCCAGTGAAATGAAAAAAAAGTGCTAGAACATTTAAAACAGCTTAATGTTGGGATTGCTTTCTTACAAGAGACTCATCTACGTACATCTGACCATTTTAGACTGAGGGGAGGCTGCATCGGCCAGGTATATCATTCAATCTTTCATTCTAAAACTAGAGGAACAGCAATACTAATTAATAAAAACATCCCTTTTATCCTGACACAGACTGTTGCAGATTCAGCAGGTTGTTACATTATAGTGGTGGGCAGATTATATAATATCCCAGTTATACTGGCAAATGTTTATGCTCCAACCTGGGATGATAGTACTTTTTTTTACTTTTTAACTTATTTGGGGAGGAGATATCAACTGCGTTCTGTCACACTCATTAGACCGCAGCTCATCTAAAACCATTACCCCATTTCAATCAGCGCACACAATCAAATTATTTCTTGAATCATATGGGGTGTCTGATGGTTGACGATCTCGGAACCCAAATTCCAACTATTATTTTTTCTCTCCAGTACATAAAACATACTCCCGAATTGATTACTTTTTTTTAGATAATAGGCTTCTTCCTTTAGTGGACACTTGTGAATATCAGGCTATATTAATATCTGATCATGCCCCTCTACTAATGAACATTTGATTTCCTATTGACCAGGTCAAGTATCGCCCCTGAAGTTTAAACACACTGCTACTATCAGATAATAAAAATGATTACAAGGGAAATTACCACATTTTTAGAAATAAACAGGACTCCAGGAATGTTTGCCTCAGTTATATGGGAGTCTATGAAAGCGTACCTTGGGGGACAAATTATCTCATATTGTGCACACAGGAAAAAGCTCAAATGGAAACATTTAAGAATTTAGCAACTGACATCCAGAATGTTTACAGAGAGATTATGCTTACTCCCTGTCCTCAACTGTACAAGCTGAATATAACCTTCTGTCCACCAAACATAGAAAATCTTATAAATAAGACTTGACATCGCTCTTATGAATTTGGAGAAAAGACAAGCAAGATTCTAGCTTACCAGTTAAAAGAAAAAAGCAGCACTAAAAATATATCCCAAATAAACGATGATTTGGGAATGAAGCATGTAGACCAAGCAGAGATTAACCAATGTTTTTATAAATTTTACTCCAAATTATATGAATCACAATCTTATGGGGACAAATCTTTATTTAATTCTTTCTTTGAAAAGTTAAATATCTCAAAAATTTATACAGCTATGGCAGATTAATTGGACAGTCCTCTGACTATAGATCGATGCCAAATTGATGCAAGGAGGGAGGGCCCCGGAACCAGATGATTACAAAAAGTTTGCCAGGGATTACAAAAAAGTTCGCTCCCATCTTAATGTCGGTATATGAGGAGTCACTTGCTTCTGGCTGCCTTCCTCCTACTATGCATCAAGCGGTTATCTCACTCGTACCTAAAAATGGCAAGGACCCCTTAGAATGCGGATCATATCGACCCATTTCTTTATTAAATGTCGATAACAAGCTGCTTGCCAAAATGCTAGTTCTCAGACTAGAAAGAGTGCTACCATCTATAATACTGATGATCAGACAGGCTTTATTAAGAATTGTCATTTATTCTACAATGTGAGTAGACTTCTTAATATTCTTTCTACACCCACTTCATCCAGCCTCCCAGAGATAATTTTATCATTGGATGCAGAGAAAGCCTTTGATCGTGTGAAATGGGATTATCTCTTCTATACTCTAAAATCTTATGGATTCTGCCCTAAATGTATTTAATTGTATAAAAGCTATTTGCGCCACTCCAGTAGAGGCAGTGCGCACTAATTATACTATTTCCCCTTTATCCAGCTACACCGGGGTACTAGGCAGGGTTGCTGTCTGTCACCATTACTATTTGCTCTTGCAATAGAATCCTTAGCCAATGCAATTAGGAATGAGATTAAAATTAAAGGATTAATGAGGGGAGGTATGGAGCATAAAATATCCCTATATGCAGATGACATGCTTCTATATATCAGTGAACCTATGAGTAGTTTACCAAAATTATTAGATTAACTGGATAAATTTGGCGATATTTCTGGGTATAAAATAAATCTAGAGAAAAGTGAATTAATATCTTTAGGCCAGCCCCAAATGACATCAATGTATAGCAAACTCCCTTTTAGAGTTAATGAAAACAAATTTAAATATTTAGGAATGTACATGTGACGGGCAGGGAATGCTAAATAAAATGGAAGCGATCACGCCAAGTCTCAGAAAAAAGGAAGGTTTTAATGAATAAAGTGCGCAAACCAAAAACCCGTGACACAATCCAAATGAAGGAAACAATGACCAGCAGTCAACTGGTACAAAGACAAGACATATATAGACAGACAAAGGACCGTCAGGTGAGGCGGATCATAGGACCCGCCCCCCTGAGAGACGAACACAACACAACAACAACAAGACAACTGCCGCTGTGGACGGGGGCGACCAGCAGTGGGCCCGCCGTACCGTGACACTACATCACTCTTAAATTTAAGGATCTTTATAAGGCCAATATTCTGCCTCTTCTAGCCTGTCTGAAAAAGGACATTGCACGCAGGAACTTACTGTCATTATCACTGGCAGGCAGGATCAACACTATTAAAATGAATGTACTACCCAGACTCTTGTACAGTTGTGATCAAATTTATTCAACCCCCAATGCTGCGAAGGGTTTTATGGAATTCAGTGCACATTTGTAATTGTGTTCATAATGAAATCTTACAAGGACTTGTTAAAGAACTAAATGCAACTAAGATAGCATCAATTTTTTTTTGTCATAAAGTATTAAATGGCCTTTTTGTGATTTCTTCATTGACACAATTATTCAACCCCTTTACAACTACCACTCCTAAGAACAGAGGTTCATTCCAGTGTTTTCCATCAGGTATTGAAAACATCTGTGGATGTCAACGAGCAGCAATCAAGCATGATAAGCACCAATTAGGCAGATTTAAAAGGACTGTGATACTCAGCTCCTTCTAGACATCTACTGGTGTGTTTCCAAGCATGGTGAAGGCAAGAGAATGGTCCCAGAAGACAAGAGAAGAGGTTATTGCTCTTCACAAGAATGGCAATGGATATAAAAAGATTGCGAAGTTGTTAAATATTCCAAGAGACACTATCGGAAGTATCATTCGCAAGTTCAAGTTAAAGGGCACAGTGGAAACGTTACCTGGTCGTGGCAGAAAGAAGATCCTGACCGCGACTGCTGTGCGCTACCTGAAGCGTAATGTGGAGAAAAATCCCCGCGTGACTGCTAAGGAACTGAAAAAAGACCTGTCAGATGTGGGCACTGAAGTTTCAGCTCAGACAATAAGGCGCGCACTGCATAACGAAGACCTCCATGCCAGAACGCCCAGACGCACCCCCTTGCAGACTCCAAAGAACAAGAAAAGTCGACTGCAGTATGCCAAAAGTCATGTGGACAAGCCACAAAGGTTTTGGAACAGGTTTTGGAAACTAAATTAGAACTGTTTGGGACAATGGACCAGCGCTATGTTTGGAGAAGGAAGAACCAGGCTTATGAACAAAAGAACACCTTGCCTACTGTGAAGCATGGCGGGGGGTCAATTATGCTTTGGGGCTGTTTTGCTTCTAATGGTACAGGAGAGCTTCAACGTGTGCAGGGTACCATGAATTCCCTTCAGTACCAGGAGATCTTGGAGGAAAATGTGATGGAGTCAGTCACAAACCTGCGGCTTGGGAGACGTTGGACCTTCCAACAGGACAATGATCCGAAGCACACATCCAAGTCCACTAGAGCATGGTTGAACATGAAAGGCTGGAACATTCTAGAGTGGCCATCGCAATCACCAGACTTAAATCCAATTGAGAACCTCTGGTGGGACCTAAAGAAGGCAGTTGCAGTGCGCAAGCCTAAGAATGTGACTGAACTGGAGGCTTTTGCCCATGAAGAATGGGCTAAGATACCCATAGGTCGCTGCAAGACACTTGTGTCAAGCTATGCTTCACGCTTGAAAGCTGTCATAACTGGAAAAGGATGTTGTACTAAGTACTAAAAAATAATGTCACTAGGGGGTTGAATAAAACTGATAATGATGTGAGCACAGTAAAGACATTTGTGGTTATTCCATCATAAATATTATGTTATGTTTGTCTAATTTATAAGTGCCTCTTTGATATAATTGTAAATAAGATGACTGAAATGATCAAAATCAATGTCAAACTGGCCAAAACACTTTATTTCAGTGGGGGTTGAATAAATTTGATCACAACTGTACATATTTCAGTGTCTCCCAATTTTCATATCCAAAACCTTTTTTATGCAATTAGACAAACAGCTGTCAGGATTTATCTGGAATAACAAAAGTCCCAGAATTTGCAGAAATATATTACAGCGTCACCGTACCCAAGGTGGTTTATCATTACCTAACTTTTGGTACTATTACTGGGCTTCAAACATCAGGGCCATGTTATTCTGGTTCAATACAGCAAGAACTAATGCACCCCCTAAATGGGTACATTTGGAGGAATCATCTTGTTCCACCTCACTAAAGGCATTACTTTACGCAAAATTACCCTTACCAAAATCTTTACCTGATTACTCATCAAACCCAATTGTAAAACAGTCGCTGAAAATTTGGCTGCAGTTTCGAAGAACTTTTTCACTGAATTATTTTTCTGTATAGTCTGTCACGGTACGGCGGGCTGCCTACTGGTCGCCCCGTCTACAGCGGCAGCTGTCCTGTCAAGCGAACATATATATATATATATATATATATATATATATATATATATATATATATATATATATAGCAGAATTATATAAATTCTGCTGTTATTTATTTGCATTTACTTATATTTTCCCTTTGCCCTCTGCCTCTTTTCAGATATTTGTTTATATGATACAGCACTGATATTCATTTATCATCTATATATGCATGGAAGAGACATGACTAGGGGGTTTAAGGGAAGGGGGTTGGGCTTTGGATTTTCCTCTTTTATTTAAATTTTTTTTTCTCTTTTTCTTTTTTTCTCTTTTTCTTATATTCGTGTTAAGTTTGTTGTGTAATTAGAAAATGCCAATAAATATACTTTTGTTAAAAAAAAGTAAAAAAAAAAAGAGAAAGACAAAGACAAAAGTAAATTTACAAACCCTGAATCTCCTTGAGCCATGCATACACTCACACACTGACCATCTCTCACAAGTCCTGGATCAGATCCTGTATGACCAGCCCTACTACAACACGAGAGTACCTCCCTGTAAGAGCCCCCTCCCCTTTATTTATATTCTGGGAGCTCAGGAAACCTGCCAATTAGCGAACTGCAGTATTTGAGATGTTATCCACAGCTGCAACCCGCTCCATGCCTAAATTTAACATTTAAATATTTAATTTTGTTTATTTTGTGCCTGTCAAAATCTCCTGCACACAGCGGTCATCTCCATGTGCTGCTTCCTTGTTTGGTGTAGATGCTATTTTACAAATGTGTGGGGTTATTTCTACATGACTGGCCCAGCCTGCTGCTGGAGTGATGGGTGAAGTGTCAGGACATGGAACCTCCAGCTGACTGGAACAAACTCATTTGAAGAAACAAACCTGACAACCTTCAAGCAGAACATATCCTGTTATGAAGAAGTAATGTTCTTTTTTAAGAAGTAAAGTACTGTTAATTTACATAATGAACCACGCAGCCAGTAAATGCAGAGCCAACACACCTCATGAAAATTAATTTTCTGAACACACATTCCTCCATCTTCTGCCATTGGGGGAATGCCTAGTAGTTTTCCCCAAGGTATTCTATCACACCTGATTCAACCGATTTAGAAGCCTGAGGCTGAAGGTCGCTAGTGTCAAAGCAGACACGCCCCAACTTGCTCTGCCGTGGGCTGTGTAGTGTCAGAGCAGACACACCCTGCCTCTGTGCAGTGTGTCAGAGCAGACATGCCCCGCCTCTATGAAGTATCAGAGCAGACACGCCCCACCTCTGTGCAGTGTGTCAGAGCAGACACGCCATGCCTCTATGCACTGTCAGAGCAGACACACCCCACCTCTGTGTAGTGTCAGCAGTGTGTCAGAGCAGACACGCCCCGCCTCTATGCAGTGTCAGAGCAGACACGCCCCACCTCTGTGTAGTGTGTCAGAACCAGAGACCGTATATATAAGTGGACTGGACGACACGAGTGAAAAGTGAAGCCTCCGTGAGTCAGCTGCCCTCTAGTGGCTGGCTGCAGTACAACTTTTAACCCCGCCCATTCCCATGTAAGTGAACGGGCCGGACGAGAAACTTTTAATTTTTATTACACGTAAAATAAGTTTTTTGAGCAATTATATTTTGTCAAATCTATAAGACCCCATTGCGTTAGTATCTCTCCCAGTGTTTTTCTCTACGATAAACAGATTTTATAGAAGTTATTAAGTGTTATTTAAAGGGGTGTGGCAATATGGTGATTGACAGTTAATAGCTGCGTTGGTTGACATCTAATACCAGACGCTCAAACGTTAAACGCACACATACGCATGCATGCACACACGCACGCACCTCAGTCATGGCCTCAGGCCTGGGAATCGAACCCATGACCCTCCGGTCACAAGACCAGTTCCCTACCACCAGACCATGACTACACCAGTTTCTGTCTGGACTGGCTCTGATGCTGCTCCTCCTGCCACCACTGGAGGCTCTCGAGTCAGCACCAGACAAAATAAGCGCAATCAGCGGTGATCCGTCACACCTGTCGTTTTGGTTATTTAAGAAAGTTTGTTATGACGGATCACTGCTGATTCATTTTGGTCATGCCGGTACGCTATCAGCCTTTCCCTGCCTTCTCTACCGTTGCCTCTGGTTACAAGGTGTCTCTCTCTATCTCCTGCACCGTTCCCTGGCCCATCTTAAGTTTTCCTCCATCTGTTTTACTTCCTATCCATTATACATTTATTTTGGGAAGGGTTTTGTTTGTTGCATTTACCTGCTGCCTGCCTCCCCCTGGCATCCTTGGTTTCATTTTTCAACGTTGTTTTGTGTTCTATTTTCTCCCGAGCGTTCACGGTCGAGTTTCATTTTACGCATTGAGTTTTACGTGTCGTTTTGTGTTGGTGTTTTTGCCACTGGGCGTGTGTTTGCTTTACTCTCGCGCTGACTTATTCTGCCGCTGCTTAGTGTGTCAGCCGGCACTTGGGTCCGCCTCTCTCTCAGTTTACACATGCGGTGAGTACGTCACAATACCCACGTCACAGTTTCATGTCTATATTGTTAGCAGTTATGTCTCCCCTGTTCAGTATATTAGTGTTTGCCTTCAGCGTTGGTGTATTTGGTTAATGTTTGGTTTGGCTTTGTTTTATGTATGTATAATTTCTGTAGTTGTTTTGCTAATAAACTGCTTTAGAATCTGCACTTGCGTCCAGCTTACCTTGCCTGAACATCTACTGAAATGTTTCTGAATTTTGCCTGGTTATGTTTTTTGCTTGTGTCACACCACATTTTTGCACCCAGAAAAGGGGAGTGGCTAGATGTCTACAGGTCAAAGTGGTCTATTAACATGTGTAAACTGGAGCCTGTAGCAGTGCCCAGTGGTGGATGGTGCTCTGTCACTAGGGTCTGTCCTCTTTCCCCTTCCTGCACCCCATTCAGTCCCCCAGGGGGCTGTGGATCCCAGTAGAGAGTACGCTGTGTGCAATTGGCTGCTGCTTCTCGCCGGTGTGTCAATGGTAGTGTAAGAGTTGTACCTGTGTTAAAATTGTAAAGCGACCTTGAGTATCTATATAAGTTGAACATTCATTCATTCATTCATTCATTCATTCAGTGTGTGACACATGTGGGGGTGGAGACTTACCGAGGTTGTACCACACGTCCATCTCCCCACTCAGCATGCGGACCTCAATTATGGTTTGGCCCAGGAAGTCATCAGACTCCTTCTTGAAGTGCTGCTTGACACGGGACTTGATGTCATCATCCTCATCCCACACACGCACCTTAATGCGGTCTGTGGCATTGTGGCATTCACTGGAATGCAGAAAGAATAGCGAGTGTGTGAAAACATGAATATACACCTGCCCATACACACATACACAAACACACACATACATATACACACGCGCGCACACACACTGTTTGGACGCACATATATGGCACACTGCAAGCCCTTTTCTGAATGTCTGTAAAGGTCAAATTCTCCACTGAATCTCAAACGCTAGGTACACTCATGTGGTTACACACAGACTCTGTTTCCAAAGGAAACTGGTAGTCAGTCATTAAAATAGTCAAACAGAATCATCATTTACCCAAGATGGGTACCAATGGTCAACAGACCATTAACACATGGCTATAAATAAAAAAAAAACATTTACACACCATATAACTACACAGAATAACATTTACAACACAGTTATACATATTTTTTTTACTGATCATTCTGCTTAATGTGTTCATAACTTTCATTTTCAGGTTTGCTGAATCACATTTAAATTAGGGGTGGGACGCGATTAAAAGAATTAATCGAATTAATTCGAAGCTTTGTAATTAATTAATCAAAATTAATCGCATTTTAATCGCATTTCAGTATTTAACATGGGAAATATTAATTTAAGTTTGAATGATGAATGAATCAATGAACATAAGCATAAACTTCAACATCTTGTTTATTTTTCCACCAGTCTACTACACAGACCAATAGATGAGTGCAGAAAACAGAGCAAAGTTTTCAGAACACTGGAAATTCTGACCAAACATTTTTTTTTTGGGAGTTTTGCTCAGGATATTGGAAGAATAAGAAGTAAATCAGATGTTTTTAATACCATTTTAGATTTTTTAAAATTTCCCAGGCCTCTGCCACAGCCATAAAGTCCTCTACACAGGCATCTCCATAATGCCTAGAAGTGGTCTTCTGCATGTTCAAAGCAAATGACTGGATCTTCCATTCATCATCTATAATATGAACTGTCACACCAAGATAATTCTTGTTGCTAACAGAGGTCCAGTGATCCCCAGTCAGAACCACATTTGTGTTGCTCTTCACAATAACCTGTTTTGCTTCCCTTTCCTCATCATACAGCTGCTGGATTTTCTTCGACATTGTCTTTCTGGACAGTTCGTAACTTGCATCAGCTGACGCAATTTGCAGCGCTTCTTGTAAAGCCTGGATTATACTTTCACGAGTGACCATAGCGCGCGACTCCGCCCACCTCGCGCGAACCTTCGCGACCACAGAGAGCGGTCTACAGTCCACAGCAATCTATCTCGCCAGTGAATTGGTCAATTTGTCTAAAGTGGACTTTGACATTTTGTTTCTTAATTTGAACCCCGACATGTGGTCGAGTGTTGACTGGCGACACTGCTCGTACTAGGAATACATTTAGCAGCTAAGTTATCATTACTGACCTGCGCGTTAGCCCCAACATGTTTTACGTTGCGGTGTTAACGAAGGGTGGAAGTGCGCCTGTGATAAGCGAACTCCTTCCTACATAAAGTGCAAATAACACTATTTTTGTTTGTACTTCCATTTGGAAGTTTGTTATATTTAAATTTCCCATCCACCAGCGTAGCCTCTTCAGTCATCTCCATCATGCTCATCTTATTGTGCGTCCATATATTCTGTATGTCTGGAACTCGTGCACTGATAAACATTCCACGGTGCAAAAGTGTCTCATGCGTTAAATGCGTTAAAATGCGTTAATTTTTTTAGTTCGTTATTTTCCCTGTAATTAATTAATCGAAATTAACGCGTTAAAGTCCCACCACTAATTTAAATATATGAATTCAGGCGTGGCCATGGGTGAGTAAGTATTACATTATGACCCACAGGGCCACACACATGAAGCCAGAAACACACCATCTATGCCATTCACCCTTCAGAATCCCCCCCTGAAATCCCAGCATACCTCATTAAAAAAGTTAATGAGCAACCTCAGTAGACCTGCTGAGAAAATTTGAAAAGGACCACACACTTCTGCCCACTGCCCACATCACACATCCATCACACATTCATCACGTCATCACACATCATCACACATTTATCACACATTCATCACACATCCATCACACAGTCATCACAGTTATCACACAATCATCACACATTCATCATACATTCACCAGTCATCATAATGTCAACAGCTACTGTGACTCATCTGAGGATGACAGGAATTTAGTGGGATATCTCCTGTCAAGACTGATTTAATCCTAAGAGTAACCTCTCTCTAATACTAACCCCTGACCCTGACCATAATGCTAATCCTATCAGTAACCCTGACCCCTATTGCCCCCATGACCCCTAATTTGTATCCAAGGTTTAACCTGATCCTGCTGCAAACAGGAGGTTAATTAATATTTAATTTGCTCAAAAAGAGAATAATATCACAAAGCAGCTTTACAGAGATCATATACATTAACAATCCAGGTCCAGACCACTAATGATCAAGCCAAGGCTACAGTGGCAGAGAAAACCTCCCTGAGGAAGAAACCTGGAGAGGAACCAAGACTCAGAAGGAGACCCAGAGCTTCTATTTGTGTCACGCCTGGCTCCTTTTGTTAGCCATGTGCGTTTCTGTCCCGCTTCATGATTTGTACTCCTTCCCCTCATTAGTGTATTCAGGTGTTTCATGTTTAGTATGGTCTATTTATATCCTAAGTTTGGTCTTCTATGTTGCTGTTCATTGTCGGATGTTATTGCTAATGTTTGAGGTATTAGCTTGTTCAGCCCTGTGTACGATCGTGTTTCGTGTTCTCCAGTGTATTATGGTTTTTGTTTGCTTGTATTGTCATTATGTCTATAAGTCTTGGTTATGTTTTCAACCCTGATTATGGAATGCCCTTTAATAAATCTCGCTCCTCTCAGCGTTTGTGTCCGCCTCTTTGCTTCATGATGCAGTCAGTGTTGCAATTAGATACTGAATGGCAAACAAAACCTACACAAAATGAAGTTGCTTTTGCTTTTATCTATAACTTTGATATAAAATGTATACAAGTAACTTTAAACCTTAACATATGGCTAACAAATATTTGAAGCATTCAGATTATTCAGTAAGAACCTATTTGTAGTCCACACAGTAATCATCTTAAATTCTGCTCAACTAAAAACTGACTGTTATTCAGGTCACAGAAATGACACTGATTCACAAGTCACAGGCTCTGAAATGAGGACAAACGAGGCATTTGTAAACACACTAGACCAGTTCACACAGGTTCAGTTTAACGCAATGATGTTTAAACTTAGAGTCATGCAAATGGAAAAAAAGGTGCAACTAGTAAAGCAAATGATTCCTGAGGAGCCGAACATCCACAATTGAACAGAATAGATCTGCCACAAACTCTTTCTTCAGTACCGCTGATAGAGCCCATATGTGACAGGTGAGGAGTCCAAATAAAAAAGGAAGCGATCACGCCAGTCTCAGGGAAAAGGGAGGAAATAATGGATAAAGTGCACAAACTCAAAATCCATGAACTAATCCAAATTTAGGGATACAATAGTAAGCAGTTAACTGGTACAAAGACATATATAGACAAACAACTTGTTTTGTTTTGTTCATCCCTCAGGTGGGGAGTGGTCCATTAAGAAACCCAACACCCGAGGGACGAACACATCACAACAACAGGACAACATGAAACACTGCTGCTGCTGACACAGTGTGACAACAGATAGTCATAAAGGAACACTACTAGATCACTGCTGAAATACTGCTGGATCACTGCTATTAAAACATTGCTGGAACACTGCTGGAACACTTCTAGAATCCACCCAGGAAACTGAAGGATTTTCAGTAGTTCCAAAAGTGGTGGTAGAAAAAAAGAGCGGGAAGTGTTCCATCTGTTTTCCTGGGCAGTATGATGCTTTCCAGAGCAGACTGCCACCATGCAGGATCACACCTTCTGGGAATCCACAGGAGTAAAGCGATGGTTCGAGGAGTTTCTCCTGACCTGAACCATTTTGACTAGAGTGAGGAAACCGACAAAAACAAAGCCTCGGTTTATTGAAATAATATTTAACAGATAGAAGGCAAATAATTACTTTATAAAGGAGATGAGAGGTTGTGAAACTTTTGAAAAAATTTTAAATACTAAAAGCACAATACTAAAGAAATTAAAGTTTCCCACCTAACATTATGATCTACTTATTATTTACTTCTTATTTCTAATGCTTAGTAAGCCATTTATTGTAAGAGCACCTTGGCTAAACTGTTTTTACCTTCTGATATGTCACGTTGAGGACCCCGGCCCCTCCCTTTTGGGCGTGTGTATACGTGGTCCACGTGCTTTGTCTGCGTCTGTGGATATCCGTGGGTTAGGGTTATGTCGTGTGATTAATAAGTCTCACCTGTGACTTGTCTCGTAATCACGTGGGGCTAATGTGGTTCGTCTATTTAATGTGCTCTCGCGCAGTGTCCTGTGCTCGTCTTTGTCTAAAGTTTGCATGTTGTGTGTATGTGCTTCAGTGTTCTCGTGCGCCATTGCGCAATATCTGTTATTGTTAAACGTAACGTTTGCTATGTAAGCGGGGATTCCGTGTCTCGTCCTTGGCTGCGCCCAAACGTCAAAGAAAGACGAGCTGTCTGAGACACCAGGACTATGCCAGGCTATACTGCCCGTCCCAGGAAGGGTCAGCGCACCAGCAAGCGGCGCCATCGTGCCTCTTCTCCGGCCCAGCGCTGCCGGGCCACCGCCAACCCCGAGCTAATGGAGCAGGACCCGCTATGCGCCTATATGCTGCGTATGGCTTGGGACTCCTCCGTCCCCGAGATCGCAGAGAACTTCCGCGAGCAGGCTCTGCGGATATGGAGAGAGCTACACCCCTCTCCTTCCCGCGCCCTCTCGCCTCTGAGGGCGGGTGCCTGCGTGATCATCGCTACCGCGTCAACCCCGGAGGAGGAGTTCGGGGCGGAGGACTCGGAGGAAGAGGATCACCTCCCTCCGCCCGTGTGCCCTTCTCCCCTGTAGAAGATGGTGAGGAGGAGGAGGAGGAGGAGGAAGAGGACTACCCTCCGTTGGTGTGCTCCGTGCCCACCGTGGACTACGGTGGGGGAGAGGTGGAGGACGACGAGGATTACCCGCCGTCTGTATGCTCTGCTCCCACCGTCGACTACCGCGAAGAGGAGGAGGAGGAAGAGGAGGGCTACCCACCGTCAATATGCAACGCCTCCACCGTCAACTACGGTGGGGGGGAGGGGGAAGCCTACCCCCAGTCGGTGAGCGACGCTTCCTCCGTCGACTGCGATGAGGAGGAGGAGTCGGAGGAGGAGGACTACCTCCTTCCGCCCGTAGGTCCCTCTTCCACCGTAGAGGAGGGTGGGGAGGAGGAGCAGGAAGACAGTCCATCCCCCTCGGAGAGATCTGTTGGGACTGGTAAGGGGAGTGTGGAGAGGAGTCCACCCTCCGATCGCTCCGGCGAGAGCGCAATGGACTACTCCCCGGGTGGCAGCCCGGAGCAGTCCATGGAGTGGAGCCGGGGGACAGAGGAGGAGATGGACACGTACGAGGAACTCCCATGCGACCCGCACGGGGCATCTGCCAGTCGCGCTGCACCGAGCGCGTACACCAGCCGCGCTGCGCCAGGCACGTCCGCCAGTTGCGCTGCACCGAGCGCGTCCGCCAGCCGCGCTGCACCAGGCACGTCCGCCAGCCGCGCTGCACCGGGCGCGTCCGCCAGCCGCGCTGCACCCGATGGGGGATTTGCAGCGAGGCCAAAAGTGGGACCACCCACCGCAGCGCCTGCAGCACAAGCAGCACCCGGTCTCTCTCCACTGTTGGCTCTCCTCCTGGCGCGCAGCCTGGCGCCTGTTACGTGTTTGTTTGTTCCGGTGTTTGTAAGTCTACCCGTATGTTTACCAAACCCCTTTTTCCCTCTCGTTCCTTTATGTGTTAATGTGCCCGTGTGTGTATTCGTGTCCGTTCCGTTTAATGTGTCTAACGTTTTTTCCCCGATCTTCCCAGGGGGGGTGTGCTAGGTGATTCAGGACGGACGCTTCGCCAAGGGCAATCACCTCCCAGACGCAGGACTGAGCGCGTCGGATCCGCCCGTCGTCGTGGGTTCGGGGCACTCGGCCCTGTTGGCACCCCGGGACGGGTAGTGCCCTTGGAGGGGGCGTCTGTCACGTTGAGGACCCAGGCCCCTCCCTTTTGGGCGTGTGTATACGTGGTCCACGTGCTTTGTCTGCGTCTGTGGATATCCGTGGGTTAGGGTTATGTCGTGTGATTAATAGGTTTCACCTGTGACTTGTCTCGTAATCACGTGGGGCTAATGTGGTTCGTCTATTTAATGTGCGCTCGCGCAGTGTCCTGTGCTCGTCTTTGTCTAAAGTCTGCACGTTGTGTGTATGTGCTTCAGTGTTCTCGTGTGCCATTGCGCAATATCTGTTATTAAACGTAACGTTTGCTACGTAAGCGGGGATTCCGTGTCTCGTCCTTGGCTGCGCCCGAATGTCAAATGATAGATATCACACTAGGGACGCACAGACAAAAGAAAGGCACCCTAGACTGCCCTAGGCTCCGTTCAGACACTGAAATATGAGCTCAGAAATCAGGATTCTGGAACTGGACATATTAACCAACCAGGAAACGTCCCTATGGGGACATCATCCTCCCTGCCTCTGAATTACATTTATTGAGTATCCACACAGCACACAGATGGGGGAACCTGAGGACAGACGTCTTTGACAGGAATGAAAGCTAATATGAAAGGCAATGAGCTGCTGAAGAACTGAGACTGGATCCACTGACAGATCTTTGGGAGTGTTCAGGGTTAAGCACAAATGTAAGAATAAATGGGGGCGGGGCAGAGATAATATTCAATACTGTATGCTCTGCCATGCCAGAAAAAAAAATGTACATATATAATTTCAATTGTTCAGAGTTCCTCATCTGGTTACTTATATATCATGGACATTCAAAAACCCAGAATTCTGAAGGGCAGGATGCTGTACACTCACTTTATTTAGAAGACAGGGGTGATGGCAAAATGTTATTAGTAGTAATTACAAAATCCAAGAGAGGATTTGGATATGAGGACCAGATTTCAATTCCACTAGTAAGGCACTAGGTATAGAGGGTGGGTTGGATTTAGAGGGTTAGGTATAGAGGGCTGGGTATAGAGGATTGGGTAGAAGGTTGGGTACAGAGGATTGGGTATAGAGGGTTGGGTATAAAGGGTTTGGTATAGAGGCTTGGATATAGAGGACTGGGTATAGAGGGTTGGGTATAAAGGGTTGGGTATAGAGGACTGGGTATAGAGGGTTGGGTATAAAGGGCTATAGACAAACTCAGTGAGAAGAGTAACAATATTTCAGCAATCATCAACACTTAAGATCTGGATCTAAACAAGAGAATAGAGCAGAGCCCCAAAGCATTAACAGATGTTTCTAGAAAATGACAAAAGAGCTCACTGCTTTTCTCTTTTTCCTTAATCTCCTCTGAAATCTACCAAATTAGCCAGTGTTGAGAGCTGGTCTCCCACAGTATGTGCTTCAAAGGGAATACCCATCTCTCCCCACACTTTCTACAGAATGAACATAAGCCTTAGAAATACAAACATCTCCCCATTGTGCTGCAGCTGAACATTTTCAGTACGTTATTACATCTAGAGCTGTCAGCATTTATGTATTTATTTATATTGGCCTGATTGCCAACTGTGGTTGTTCATTTTTCTGTCCGTGGTGTTGAAAATGCACTCCTCTTTACACTAAGTGTTAGGGCTGTGCCACAGAGAAGTTGATCATCAGTTTGTGGTAACATTAGTGGCTAAAAGTATTTTAAACTCAAGATTAGGATTTATGTAATAATAATAATATTATAATTTTTCAAATTGACTGAAGGAAAGGAAAATATGGCTTTGCTCCTAATAACATAATAACATAAAGAGTATGAACAAATAAAGAATATGCTTTTCTGAATGTATACTCAGAAAAGCGATCATACAAATCATAAACAATGAGTGACACTTCTGACACTGCTTTTTATGTTGCCTTGTGCAACTATAGAGTGTTGGCCAGAGTATTGTGGACAGAATCAGGGAGAGCGTATTGGATCTATAGAAAAAAGAGCAATGAAAAGAGTATAGGGGAGATTATTCTCCTTATGGATGCATACAATCAAGTGCACACACACACACACACACACACACACACACACACACACACACACACACACACACACACACACACACACACACACATTCAAGAGGAAGTACCAGATTCAGGAGATGTGTGACAGCATAAGGCTGACACAGACAGAAATCTAGCCCCAGCTGCCTCAAGGCAAACAAACAATATCGTGTTGTGCTCACACTTATACGAGCTGTCCATGCCTTGCACGTGTTAAACACCGCACACGGTGAGCAAGAGCAAGCACACAATACATCACCATCAATATGACAGCTCTGGGAAATGGCGATAAAGTAATATGTGTGTGTGTGTGTGTGTGTGTGTGTGTGTGTGTGTGTGCATGCGTGCACATTCATCCAGTGTGCATTCATTAGAGGTGTGCCAAAAAATCGATTCACATATCGAAAATCGATTCTCATTTACTACGATTCAGAATCGATTTTATATGTCCCAAAATTGATTCTAAGTCATGGTGAAGTCTCGCGTTACGTAATTACAAAATTATACGAGACTTTACGCAGCAGGTTCTGGGACACATTTTCCATGCATGGAAAAATTTCAAAACAAATGGAGGAAAGAGATATTCAACCTGTCCTGTCTTCGTTTAAGGCAAAAATATGGGTTCATTTTGGTATTTACTGAATGCCAGGGAAGACCGAACTTGACACAGTGTAGCTCATGTGCAAAGCTTGTGTAACGCGGTGAGCATGGGAACGTACACACCGCATGAAATAATATAGAGAACGGTGGACCCAAATTCCGGCTCGCAAGAGCAATACGTTTGACACTTGTCAAATGTATTAGCAAGAGGGAAACGCACACAGCCATCCAGAACAAACAAACAAAACAACGCGGAAGAGTCAACATGCAAAAGAATAGAAACCAAAACTGTGAGGGCACGGAGTACATAGAAACAAGAAAACAACGCGGAAAATACAACGCGTGAAAAATAACACTCGACCGTAGAGAGACGGAAGAAAGAAACAAAATAACAGTAACTAAAAAACAGTGTGGATAAATGCAACGCGAAAACGAAACCAAGTATGCCAGGGGAAGTAACTGGCATTTGATGCTAACCCCCATCTCATGCTAAACCCCCATCTCACTCCCTTAGTTTCATGTGTCTATTTTATACACCTTGTTTACTTTATACATCACCTTGTTTCATTGCGTCAACATCAGTATCCCTCACTGGCAGGTGTTATCAGGCAGGTGTTATCACTGGGCTGATTGGCTTCACTATCTGCCCTGTGCCAACCCACTTTCCCACCTGGTGTTACCACGGCATCATGCGCGTGGCATGCGCTGATTACAGCCCCTCACTGATACCTTTCCTCATTGACATGTCTGATAAATGTCTGATAATGACATGGGCTCTTACTACATGAGCTGGAGGGAACCAGATCAGATTCAGGCTGCAGGTGGAGGATGTTAATATTCTGAGGTGGGGGTTAGCAGCCACTGAAACCAAACTGTGATCCATTCCAAATGTGACAGATGGTCCACCTTCTCAAGTATCATCGATACAAAATTACCCTGAGTGTCTTTCTTTTAAACCCATGGAAAACAGCACATAAAGCATTAACCTTTATGGGTCATGTGACATACAAAGCTTCACCACAAGCCACGTATACAAACATCAATAGCCAGTCAATACCAATCAATAGCTGATGACATTAGCAAGAAAATTTTAAACTCATGCACTCCAAGGAGATTGGGATATACAGAAATAAATAAATGCTGTTTCCATGGAAATCATTCTAATGACAATTTTCCACCTACAATGTCAATTTGTATAGTATAGACATATCCACTGAGAATAAAAACAGATGCTGAAACCTTTTTTCTTTTTTTCTATATTTTTCTTTTGATCTGGATTACCATCATTGTCTAACAATATGGACAATACCAAATGACACTTAAAAAACAGACAGACCAAAGGACATAAAGGACAGTGAAAGAAAGTCATTTATAGAAACCAAATGTAAGCTCATTGGATTAAACTCAGTTCAGGATCCCACAATACACCGTGGCCCAATGGGGGATGGGGTGGAGATTGGATGGCGGATGGGTGCTTGGAGCGAGGGGGCAGGGTGTGAGTTCCTAGCTCCATCTATCCTCTGTCACGTTTTGAAGCACTGCAGATTACTCGACTTAAACTGGTTACTGCTGTTCTCCATTCAGCTGGAGAAACTGCTATGATGAAACAGCAAATGAATCTTCACACAGTACAAAATCTCCTGCATGTATTGAGCTGCTGTTTGATGCAGGTGTCCACATTAAATCATTAGTCTCATAACGTCAGCAGTTTGTGGCTTGCATTATGAGACATTTAGCATGAAATACTCACTGAAACCGACGGCGAGACAGAAATCACTTCTAAGTCCCTCCCTTCCAAACAAGGGAATGAACATCTCCGCAGAGGGTCTGGAGCTGTGAACCTGCTTCCCTATGAAGCTTGTTTAAAGAGTCACAGAAACGCCTGCGCTAGGCACTTCATGAGGGGTTACATTAAAATGCCAATAATAATGACACTACGAACTCACAAAACTGCATGAAACAACCCAGGAATGTACTTTTCACCAACACTGGTATCTGAATTACTTTTTCAATCTGAACTATTGATCAATAGATAGATAGATAGATAGATAGATAGATAGATAGATAGATAGATAGATAGATAGATAGACAGACAGACACACACAGACACACACGCACACAGACACACACACACACACCCACACCCACCCACACACACTACTGATGTATCGTTTCGCAGCTGCCTGGCCTATTGCTCCACACCCCAAGGTCTCACCACAGGGATTTAATAAATATGAACAAAGGTGCATGTGATGCTAACTCTTATCCATAATGTGGCACCCAAACGCTCACCAGGGGCCTGGAGGGTCCACAGGCAGTGTTCCTCCCCTGAGGAAGACGAAAGGAACCACTCCACCTCTGCACACCGCAGAGGCCTGGAAGCATACAAATGAGCCAGTTAGGACTCCGAGCTCCTCGTGGGTGAGGACATCGGGAAATGGCCCCTTGTGATTATACAGCTGTCCAGTTAAACTGCCAGAGACGTTTAAGGTAATTTATATGGATCATAAATCTCTCTGGCACCTGTTTGAGCAAAGAAAGAAGGATCTGAAGTGATCTGTCTGTGCTATTTTTGGAAATGGCTTTTCTTCAGGTGTCAGAGAAGCTGCTACATGCTGCTGTCAAGGTTATACCACATTTCCTCTCCATGCTGCCCCCAGAGTCAATAAAAACTATTTATTCTCTTACGCAAACAAAAAAACTGTATGAGACAGAAGAGCAAGAGCTGCTAAGCTATTAAAGTACACACACACACACACACACACACACACACACACACACACACACACACACACACACACACTACACACACACACACACTACACACACACACACACACACACACACACACACACACACACACACACACACACACACACTACACACACATATATACACACACATACAAGATGTGTAAACACAGCAGAACACTATGTGTGTGGGTTTGGGGCAGCAGGAACTTGGAGGGGCCAGCAGATGCGGGGAGGGGCCAGCAGGTATAGGGAGGGGTCAGTAGGTATGGGGAGGAGTCAACAGGTGAGGTGAGGTATGGTGAGGGGCCAGCAGCAGGAGGTCGTGGGCTCACTTCTCACAGTATGGATATTCAGATAAATATACAAATGTGTTGGCTAAATGGAAGACAGGTATAGCTTGTAGACAGGGGTAAAGTGGCCAGAGAGCACAGGTACAAGATAGAGGTTTCTGGAAAAGTTGATCAAATATTAATGCATTTTGAATGGACAAGGAGGAGCTGACCTTACATCTGCTCCTGTCTCCTGTGTCATGAGGTATCTGACACCCAAATCAGCTTCCTTTGCCATGCAGAGCAGATTTGATGGTTTCAATCAGCTCTAGGAGTTTCCAGACCATTCATCCATATGAAAGTGAAGAGCAACTCACAAGAAGAACTTCTCGTCCCAGATGGGGTTGAGGTTGCCAAAGATGGTCTTGGTGCGCCGCTTGGTCTTGCCCACCTGCACGGTGACGTAGGGGTCGCTGGAGCCCGTCTTGTCTTTGGCTTGCAGACCCTGGGCACACAGTACTGGAGAAGAGAGAACAGAGACAGCATTTACCATCAGCACACTGTGAAACACAGTGAAACAGTGTGAAACACAGTGAACCAGTGTGAAACACAGTGAAACACAGCAAAATAGTGAAAAACAACACAAAGAGAAACACTGTGAAAGGATCAAGGTATGCTTAGTGCACATTACTGAAGCTATTGAACCTTCAGACACAATAACAATACAGACCTCTGCCTGAGGGTTGCACATGCAAATATTTGTGTATCCCTGTGTGTGTGTGTGTGTGTGTGTGTGTGTGTGTGTGTGTGTGTGTGTGTGTGTGTGTGTGTTTATTGATTGATAATATTCAAAGTCACTGAGAGCATGAGAAAAGACTCCACCATTGTTTACTAGTCTGGAGCATTTCATGCGGCACCATAAAATGACTGTGAGCACTTGGTGATTAAATATGAATGACTGAGGTGATCAATTATTTAGGAGACATATATCCTTGGGCTGAGAGGGCCACAGAGATAGGAGCAATGTCACGGGCAGTGTGGATCAGACAGGCGAGATGCATATAGTGAGGAAAAAGAGGTGATTTAAGAAACCTCTCGTCATCACAATATCCTTGCATACAATAACTGTAAGCATTACTTCCTTTGTTGGGTACTAATGGAATACTAATGCATTATTTAATTTGGATATATAAACGTAACTGTTACTACACTGTTACAAGTGGTAGACGAAGAACAAACCACGTATTTAAGTTAAAGTAGAGACACCCAATAAAACATTACTCCAGTAAAAGTAAAAGTCCTCCCTTTAGTCCTCTACTTGAGTTAAAGTACAGGTACTCAAGCTAAAACTTTACTCCAGTACAGGTAGAGGTCCTCTCTTCAGTCCTCTACAAACGTATTGGCCTTTATATGTACTTAAGTACTAAAAGTGAAGGCTCTAATATTTAACACTATGCTCTCCATGTAAGGGCGTACTCAAACTAGGCACGGTTTGCTCCTTCCGTGCTGGGGCCCGGTTATCCCCCCTCCCCACTCCCCCTCTGGCCTGCACTCACACTGGCTTCAGCAACCCGGCCCGAGCACGCTTACGTCATCACAACGCCGCTTTATTTGGAAAAAAGCGCGCTCGCACAACACTATGGAGTTCACGGTTCTCTTTTTATTGTATTTTTGGAGTCGTTTTGGGAGTGCAGAAACACGGTGCAAGCACAGATTTATCGATAATTTAACACGATTGTCTGCTAATCGCTTTGCCGCTATGACTGTTTAACGTGAGCATCGCATCACTGACGTCATGTTTGAGTTCCAGCTAAATGAACCAATCAGACGAGGCACCAAGCGGGCCAGGGGCACGGATAGCGCTCACACTAGAAGCGAACCGTGCCCGAGTCCACATGAATCGTGCCCTGGCCCACCTCTTCAAGCGGGCCCGAGCACGGTTCACAGAGCCTAGTGTGAGTACGCCCTAAGACCTGTCAAAACAGAATTTGTTTTCTAATGTAAAGTGCAATGTTCAAATGTTTATTATTTCACAATATGCATTTAGGTAGCTGGAAGCTCCAAATACCATGAACTATAGCAGGGTTCTCAAGTTTTGGAGGGGGGGGGGGGGGGATTGGGGGTGTGGCGAACGTAAGTTGTTGAGCGGGGGGGGGGGGGGGGGGGTGGCGGATGTAAGTTGCTGAGCGGGGTGGGGGTTTATATATTTGTATATCGCGATCGATCGCCAGTGGAGGGCGACATAGATATGGATCGGAGGTAAATAAACTAGATTTTTTTTTCTCGCCGTGTGAAATCGGAAGTGTGGCGTGTGAGCGTGTGAAGACGGTCAAATGCGTGTGTCACACGCTCAATGCGTGAGACTTGAGAGCCCTGACTATAGTACAATAAATAACTATCTAGCTGGCTAACTTATCTAGCTACATGCCGGGTGCATTGCTAAGGCAGTTTTCTTTCGTGTACTAGCAATAGCCTACTTAGCTAGCTAGCTAACCAACCATGTACACAATGCTAATGTTAAAATACACAAAAAGAAATGGTTTGCTGCGAGATATTAGATTTCTCATTAAGGTAAATAACCAGTAGGTCTATGAAAATAGCTTACCTCTACCTGTTTCCTCAGACTGGATGTGGTACTAAGGTAGGCTTACAAGGCACTTGAAAATGAAGGAGTGATTTTTCTTTTCGACTACGTCAACCATTTCACTCAGATAAGGCCCTGTGTTTATTGTGGAGTTACAGTTTCTTCCATTTTCATGTAGGAATCTATCCTCTCTAACTGTTATGCTCACTGACGTTGAACCGAACACTGATTGGTGCTCGTGCTTCTTTTGTTTCATTACTTTTTTAATGAACGTGCGTGCCTGAAGGAACAACAGATTTCACATAATGTAGTAGAGTAAAAAGTAAAATATTTAACTTTGCAATGTAGTGGAGTTAAAGTAAAAAGTTACAAATATGGAAATACTTAAGTAAAGTAAAGAAACACAAAGAAATTTCGTAAGTACAGTAACACATTATATTTAATTAGTTACTGTCCACAACTGAGAAGGGCTTATTGCAGTGATTATATTCTGTGTTGTACTAAATCACACTGACCAACAAAATAATGAAAGGAGTGTTAGCTAACACCTTGAACAGCTAATTTACCAATCAAGCTATCAACACATTGATCTTAGACTTGGAATTGTCATACACTGTAACTTTCAACAATTATAATTCACTCCAACACAATAAAAGTTGTGTTAACTATGCGTTCATATCACAAATGTAATATTGTTAATCACGTTTGGACTCCATCTTGTAATTATGAAGTGAGCAGAAATTTTAGTGAAAACAGTGATGCGAGCATGGGGCTGTGAGAAGTGAGAGCGCTTAACCCTGCTGTGCTGTTTTTGCTCGGTTTTCTTGATATTGCTCCTTGTGTCCGACCTGCTCTATTTTAAATTTGCGCTCTCGCATAATCTTATTCCATACTCTCAGCATAGGCGTAAACACTGAGGCTCCAGCACAGGTGTAAACACTGAGGCTCCAGTATGGGCATAAACACAGAGGCTCCAGCAAAGGCATAAAGTCTGAGGCTCCAGCACAGGCATAAACACTGAGGCTCCAGCACAGGCATAAACACTGAGGCTCCAGCAAAGGCATAAAGTCTGAGGCTCCAGCACAGGCATAAACACTGAGGCTCCAGTACGGGCATAAACACTGAGGCTCCAGCACAGGCGTAAACACTAAGGCTCCAGTACGGGCATAAGCACTGAGGCTCCAGCACAGGCATAAACTCTGAGGCTCCAGCACAGGCACAAACACTGAGGCTCCAGCAAAGGCATAAAGTCTGAGGCTCCAGCACAGGCATAAACACAGAGGCTCCAGCACAGGCATAAACACTGAGGCTCCAGCAAAGGCATAAAGTCTGAGGCTCCAGCACAGGCATAAACACTGAGGCTCCAGTACGGGCATAAACACTGAGGCTCCAGCACAGGCGTAAACACTAAGGCTCCAGTACGGGCATAAGCACTGAGGCTCCAGCACAGGCATAAAGTCTGAGGCTCCAGCATAGGCATAAACACTGAGGCTCCAGCACAGGCATAAACACTGAGGCTCCAGCAAAGGCATAAAGTCTGAGGCTCCAGCACAGGCGTAAACACTGAGGCTCCAGCACAGGCATAAACACTGAGGCTCCAGCAAAGGCATAAAGTCTGAGGCTCCAGCACAGGCGTAAAGTCTGAGGCTTCAGCACAGGCATAAACACTGAGGCTCCAGTACGGGCATAAACACTGAGGCTCCAGCACAGGCGTAAACACTAAGGCTCCAGTACGGGCATAAGCACTGAGGCTCCAGCACAGGCATAAAGTCTGAGGCTCCAGCATAGGCATAAACACTGAGGCTCCAGCAAAGGCATAAAGTCTGAGGCTCCAGCACAGGCGTAAAGTCTGAGGCTTCAGCACAGGCGTAAAGTCTGAAGCTCCAGCGCAGACGTAAACTCAGCATGCATGAGAGGCTTTATCCACAAGGGCCCTACAGAATTTGCTTGTATCCATATACAGTGTTGCAAATAACGCCGTTAAAAATAACGGCGTTAGGTAACGGCGTCATTTTGTTAGTAACGGGATAATATAATTAATTACTTTTCCTGTCGTTACAACGCTGTTGACGTTACTGGTCATTAAAAGCGGTGCGTTACTATATATTGATATACTAACAGTAATCCGAGCGGACCGCTGCCCAGACTAGTGAGAAGTAACAGACCTTGATAGGTCACAGTTCTCTGTGTAACACCTGTTTAACTTAACAAGTCAATAAGCGATTGGCTAAGGCAGAGTTATGGTAGCCAATCAGAGCCAGTGTTTTTACACGCGCGCCGAAGCACACGACACAAACAGAGAAGAGACAGAAATGGCGAGTCAGGAGCAAGCCGAAGAAAAATTAGCATTTTCAAGGTGGCGATATAAACATTATTTAAGAAAATACTTGAAGTTCCTGAATGTCTACCAGACTGGGTATTTGAATTATTTAATTAAGAATAGAGGTTGTATTGTTATGTTTACTTCTGTTGTGAACAAACAGTTGTCTCAGATTGAGAGAATTTAATTTTATTTCATAGATGTAAATGCACTTTATATAGTGTAACTGTTTACTATTTTTATTTTTTTTTACAAAGATTTGGGATATTAAAGGATTTTATCCTGCACTGGTCTGTGGATGTGCAATAAATATCAAAAGTTAAACACCTTTCTGATCTACTCATTTCAACTGACTGTAAAAACTGCTTTTTCAAAAAAAATCCTTATTCATTGGCATATAACTTTTTTTAACTGTAACGCAAATAGTTACTTTCTCTGGTAATGAGTTACTTTTATTATAGAGTAATTCAGTTACTAACTCAGTTACTTTTTTGAACAAGTAGTGAGTAACTATAACTAATTACTTTTTTAAAGTAACGTTCCCAACACTGTCCATATATGACACACAAGATGCTTATTAGCCAGTTTTAATATAGGGACCTCTACAACATGGAATGCTTATACTGAGTGTTTAAGGGGTAGGTGATGCTCCCTGTTCAAAATGTCTCAGTGAGATTGGACATCTCTTAGACAAGCTGAGCACTCAGACGTCCATCCGCCCACACAATAGTATGGAAGAGAAGGTGTTGCTGCCAAATTCAGGCAGGATCAATAGACCCTGATGTTTATCCAATGAATAATAAATAAATCAGGAGTCCATCAACACATTCTAAAAATGGATGACTTAGATTCATCACAGGAGATAAATTAAACTATCTAACCTCTTTGGTCCGTCTCTCACTCTTTTCTTGTTGTCCATCTTGCTCTCTCTCTCTCTCTCTCTCTCTCTCTCTCTCTCATTCTTCCTCTCTGTGTATCTCACACATATTGACACTTCTTCAGAAGTGAAACCTTAGCAATAATTCACACTGTCCACCATCAAAGTCAAGGTGAGAGGTTGTGCTGACTTAAAGCCTGTCACACCGGTTCAGCCACTAGTAATCTGGTCCTCTCACTGCTGAATACACACTGATAAATCAGAACAACACCTCAATGAGAGAACACAGGGAAACCACGAGGCAACAGTTCACGGCAGGCTCCGCCCAGTCTGCTTTCTCATTGGTTTTCACATATCTGGATTTGAATTATATTGGCCCAACAAGTAATCAGTCAACCCTCTCAGATTTCATGTGATTGATCTGAACTGACTTGCCATTACATATGTAGTGTGCTGAATAACCATCCATGCATGCTATGCATAGTTCACTACCCCAGAGAGCAGCCAGGTCAGATTTACCCGCAGGTTCATAACGACATTTATTTTTCATCTTGCCTTTTGTCTGACTGAGTAGCTGGACTGTAAAATTGCTGAGGGCTGGCCTAGTTACCTGCTGTATTCTTTAGGGAGGAAGTGAGTAACACTCTAAAAAAGAGGAGGTGTCTGTGCCTCACAGCATGATAGCTTCACCAAAACATGTTAGGGCTGGAGGGTTCCTGTTCTGCCCACAGGCAGGGAACAGTGGTAGTGAACAGAGATAGGGAACATAGGTAGGGAACAGAGGTAATGAAGAGAGGTAGGGAACAGTGGTAAGGAATAGAGGTAGGGAACAGAGGTAGGGGCCATAGGTAGGGAACGTAGGTAGGGAGCAGATGTAGGGAACAGATGTAGGCAACATAGGAAAGGAAAACAGGTAGGCAACAGATGTAGAGAACATAGGCCGGAACAGAGGGCCCTGCATTTAAGGGTCCATCCACATGAGCACTTGCATTTCATCTTTGGGCCAAGAGCTTAGCACAAGGGTACAAATGTAGAGGTCAGGAAAAAATGGCAGACCCCTACCTCTACCACCATCACCCCCCCACATACACCTCCGTCACCCCCACACTCCTTCCATCACCACCACACACCTCCATCACCTCCCACATACACCTCCATTCCTTCCATATAAACCCCCATTACCCCCACATGCACCGCCATCACCCACGCACACACCTCCATAACCCCCACACATACACCTCCATCACCCCCACATAAACCTCCATCACCCCCCCACATACACTTCCATCCTCCCATATACACCTCCATCACCTCCACAAAAACCTCCATCACCCCACCCCACATACACTTCCATCACCACCCCACCGCCACCGCCTCCTGTATCAGTACAGTTACTGCCAACACTGCCACTGACCAGTGATGGCGATCTTGGCGGACCACTTTGATGTGCCCTCTAGCACAGCTTGCTTGGCGCTCTTGAGGTGAGTGGAGAAGTCGTCCTTGGAGAGCTGGAACATGTCCTGGATGACCTCGAACACCTCGGGCCGGTTCTTCTCCCGGATCTTCATCCGCTCCTTCATGGCCATGATAATGTTTTGGGTCTTGTCCTCTGCGCCATGTTTAGAGCTCTTCTCCACTGCACCTGTAGGGAGAGACAGTAAGAGGTTCTCCTCCAGTCAGCCTCTGTAGCCCATGGTGTCGACTATAGTTTAAGAGTCAGGGGAAAAATATATGAAGCAGCAAATATGTTACATAAAAATATCTCCCTGCCTATCTGACACTGCTGCACAGACAGACACACACACACACACACACACACACACACACACATTAACACTTGCACACACGCACACACACTCTCACACATCAACAGCTTTTCTCTCTTAGCCTCTGACTCACACAAATCTATTCACATTTTACACTCTACTACACACATATGCACACACTGTCAAATATTCTCATGCACACAAGCAAACAGACACAAACACAGAAGCAAACACACACACACACACACACACACACACACACACACACACACACACACACACACACACACAAAACACTTTTTTGCTATGATGACTTATTTTGGTTCCTCATTCTGTAAATCTCCCTGAATACTGGCCCATTTGCAGTACTGGCAGGCGGCCATATTTGTGAGGATCACTCCAGATCTCCACAATAGACCATAATGGATGTCAGCCTTACAACAGAGCTATTACAAGCAATAACACATCATTCTTAGCGCAATGACAGCCTAGAGAACAACAAATACAAATACATATTCACACATTTCAAAATACACACATTCATACATTCACAAATACACACATTCACAAATACACATATTCACACATTCACAAATACACATATTCACACATTCACAAATATACACATTCACAAATTCCCAAATACACCCATTTCCAATTACACGCATTCACATATTCACGAATACACACATTCACAAATACACATTCACACGTTCACCAATTCACACATTCACAAATACACACATGCCCACATTCGCAAATTCCCACATTCTTCCATATGCAGTCCAATGTGAACGGTCTTCTCAGCAGCTACAGGGAACGGGTGCTCTGTCTTTGATTGGTGGGTCCTACACTGCAAAGGATCCTCATTCACCAAAGAAAATCATGTCAGCCATTGTGTCGCACACATGGGGGCAGGTGTCTGTAGCAGAGCAGAGACTGGGCCTCTGAGTTACCCCTGTAAACATTCTGACGCAGTGCAATCGGATCATGAGACTTAAACCATAATCAAACCAAAACTTTGAAACACTTTTAAAACATTTTATAATCCCTTGTCAATACAGTGACTGAGGAGAGGACCCAGGAGGTGTGGCATGTCTATGGCAACATTTAATGGAAAGTAAACCAACCAATTACAATCAAGATATAAATTCAAGAATGCCATCCATGTTAAAAAGTCCAAAGGAATGCAGAAATGTGCCTGTATTGCAAGCCTGGCAGTTTCTGGCTTAGAATCCAGAAGACTGTGAGCTGGAATACGTAAGTGCAGCCACTTTCTGGTAAGCTGTATGCAGAGTTTAGGATCTGACTACCACTCACTATTGGAGCAACAAACCACTTCTCCACTCAAAGATATGCTACTGCACTACTTCTCTGGGCACACTGAGAATACCAGACTTCTGCTCCTGGACGTCCAGTGCTGAGAAAGTCCAGAGAACTCAACAGCACTGCATCTATTTGGATGTGTTTGGAAAGCTTCAGTAATGCAGATGACTCATGTTCTTGCTGGTTCCGGCTGATGCTGGACCCTCCTTACTCTACGAATACAGAGCAGGAGCACCTTTTCTCAGGTTCTTGGCTTTGTTTCATTGTTTCTGACAGTGCTGCATTATGTGGTTGTTTAGAGTATCAGATCATTGCTAAAACACTCAGCAAACATCTGGACATCAAGGGATAAGTGTTCATGTACACTTTAGGGCCATTATGTGTGTGTGTGTGTGTGTGTGTATGTGTGTGTACGTGTGTGTGCGTGTGTGTGTGTGGCTGACTCTGTGCACTCCAGTGAGTCTGTGTGGTCCACTGCGGCAACTAAATCAGCGATTTAAATAAAGTAAATCAGAAATTTAAATAAACTAAATCATAGATTTAAATAAACTAAATCAGAGATTTAAATCAGAGAGTGGTAAAGTGTGATCTTACGTTGCAGGCAGTCAGCATTCAACAGGTCCTGACACTTCTCGTGACATTTGACCCCGCACTCAGAGCAGCGCATGCCCTGCCGCGCGATGCCCCACAGCAGTCCCTCACACTCATGGCAGTAGGTGGGCGCCGTCGCCGTCCACACCTCAAAGTTATGTGGCGTGGTGGAGGAGATGGGGTATATCAGAGCCTGCAGGGTCTTTCGAAGGACTTGCAGTTTCTGTGGGAGAGAGAAAGAGAGAGGGGGAGGGAGGGGGGAGTGACAAGGAGAGTAAAAGAGGGAGAGAGAGAAAGGAAGAGGAAGAGAAGGAGGGAGAAAAAGAGGATTGGAGGAAGAGATTGATGGAGACACAGAGACAGAAAAGAAGTGTGAAAGAGAAAGAAAAAAGAGAGAGAAGGGAAGAGTCATAGTGCCAGAGGGAACAGAGAAGAGAAACAATGAGAAAATGTGAGAAACAGGTGCAGGATATATCAGGATATATTAGTGGAGGAAACAGAAACGTGGATGAAGGCAGCAGGAGGAGAATGTGTGATGGTGGAGGAGAACATCTTAATTTAGAGAACATTTTCTGGACTCATTCTGACTCAGGGAATACCTAAATGCATTGTGGCCCTGAACTGCAGGACACAAGCTGCTCGGATGTTTGCTTAAAACACTGTAATAGCAGCCATAGAACTCAGACTATACCTGTATTTAAACCATTAACTATTTATTAGGACAAGATGAAAACAGTATGATTGATGCGTGAATTGTAAGAGGTTAAATTAAATCAAGGTCTACATTCAATCCACAATTCTCTAATGAACATAATAAAAAATCTACACGCACAACAATCACCTCAGCCTCAACACACCTACTCACACAGCAATCACATCAGCCTCAACACACACACAACAATCACATCAGCCTCAATACACTTACACACACAACAATCACATCAGCCTCAACACACCTACTCACACACAATCCCCTCAACCTCAACACAACTACACACACACAATTACCTCAGCCTCAACACACCTACACGCACAACAGTCACCTCAGCCTCGACATAGATGTATCATTGCATCAGATGGTCTACACACAATATGGTAATGTGACTAAACTGCCTATCGTGGGAAGCCCTGTGCCACACTGAACAAGCTGAGGACAGGGATGGGCGTGTCTGACTGCTGCCTGGTCAGCAGGAAGGACTTCTGCTGTCTTTAAGTAGGACTCTGACAGCACTGGAAATCACTACTGATGTGTGTGAGAGACAGAGAGAGAGAGAGAGAGAGAGAGAGAGAGAGAGAGAGAGAGAGAGAGAGAGAGAGAGAGAGAGAGAGAGAGAGACAAAGACAGGGAGAGATATATTTGAGATATCTTTTCCCTCTGGGTGGCACTTTACCAAATCTTCTACCATGTTCACTAGATTCAACAGTCTGTCTCAATAATTTTAGCAAGAAATGTCCACAATGCAAAACAAAAACATCAAAGAAGAAATTTGAGCGAGGATCTTATGAATATCTCAGCAGAGGCCGAAGGCTGAATTTCTAAGCATTAAAATGAATCTAATTATTCTAAACTGATAAGAGGGCGACCACAGAGCTGGATCAAACTTTACAGACATTTTACATTTTAAACTCAGTACTGCTGTCTTTACAGCTAATGCCCATTACAGGGAATAGATGACAACACCAGTATATTTAGTACTGGAGTTTGGGTTCAAGCTATTTCTTAAAAAGCATAATCTTGTCTGAGTTTATGTCCACATTCTGTCCACATTCCTAATGTAATTTAAGTAATCTAAGTACACAGTAATGAAAGCAGTTATTTAGTCTGTATACATCTGGCAGGCTAAATCTCAGGACATTTAAAAAGGACTACCAGTTTGATCCAGAAAGTGCAGAGCAAGCAGGTGCCAGGTGTTATCTTCTAATTAAGTACCCCACTCCATGATGGGGGAGGGGGGATCTTCTAATTCAGTACCCTACTCCATGTGTTTGTGTGTGTGTGTGTGTGTGTGTGTGTGTGTGTGTGTAGTATGTGTGGTAACAGTAACCGTAGTAACAGTAGTAAACCCCTACTTGTGGGTCTTCCTCTATGGGTCATCAGACCTCTACAACTAATTCAGAATGTTGCAGCACAACTGGTCTTCAATCTCCCCAAGTTCTCGCACATGACTCCACTGCTGCGGTCTCTTCACTGGCTTCCAGTAGCTGCATGCATCAGATATAAAACTGTGATGCTTGCCTACAAAGCCAAAAGTGGACTAGCCCCTCCCTACATGATGTCCATGGTCAAAGCCCGGTCCGTAGTACAAGTACTCGGAACCTCAAGCATAGTTTGACTCGAAACACCATGCTTAAAGTTTCAAAGTAAAACAAAACTCAAGACTATTCTCTATCCTGGCTGTGAGATGGTGGAGTGATCTTCCACTAGCTGCTCGGACTACAGAGTCTTATGCGGTCTTCAAACATAGAATGAAGACTCGCCTATTTGCTAAGTACTTAAATGAGCACCAACTCAGCAGATAACACTTGTTGTCCTCGTTCTTAACTTGTATGTTTATCTGTCTATGGCTATTTGTGCTTCTTGGTATACAATTTAATTCCTGTTTACGTGTTTAATTGAAATACTAGGTACTAGGTGGCATTGATTCCTGTTGTTTAGTAGTAGTCTGGCTGTTGAATTCTGACTTATCTATGGTACTATTTAGGATGTATTCTGTGAACAGATACAAAGCACTTTGTAAGTCACTCTGGGAAAGTGTCTGCTAAATACTCTAACTGTAAATGTAGTAACATTTGTGGTTACAAATGTAGTGAACACTCTGTGGGAATCCTACAACAATGTCTCACATCTCTCCATCTTCTCAGAATGCTGATTCTAGACCAGCTTTTATCTTGAGTCATATGATCACCTGATCTGAGATCTACTCTCTTACACATGATAAATATGGCCCAAAATCAGCATGGTGCTCTCTTACACATGGTTGATGTCTAGATCTGTGTGATTATACACTATGCACTCAACACAGACACACACAGGCAATTTCTTAAAGACAATGTCTTAAAGGGAACTTTAAGAGCTACAGCTACACAGCTAAGCTTTTAACAAGTAGAATCACTCTACCAGGCATCTGAAAGTCACCAACCTGATTTGGATAGTTTTGGCTGGAGTCACTCATCTGTAAATTATGAACTGATCGATAATGCCATGATCCTGACTGATTAAATACTTATGACTTCTGAGTCTTCTGTCTGTGCTGGTTTGAGTTCTGGTGTGAGTTCTCTCTAATGGACTTCTCCTTCTTCAACATCTGTCCTGCTTGCTTACAGTCTGCAGGAAGGATTCTCTGCTCCCCACATACAGCCTATCTGCTGCAGAATAACAGTCTGGCAGGTGCTAAGAGGCTCCTGACTGATCACTGCACCCACCTGCGCATTCCATCACTTTATATTATGCAACTTCCTATTAAAATGTAAGCAATTTTTTTCTCATATGGTTTCATTTCAGTGTAGCTTTGCTGTGTTTGATTAAGGTTTACTGAGATCATGCCAATGGCATCTTCATCCTGTGGGGGACTCTATTGTAGATCTGAGAAGTTAAGAGATAATAGCTTACTGTTCATTGTAGTACATGCAGTTAAACATTTGGAATTGTTATGCTTCTCTTATTAATAAAACATTAACGGCATCATGGGGAAACAGGAGAGGGAAAGGCACAGCTAGCATATGATACTGTTTTATAAACCCAGCCCTAACCATAACCCATATGAACAGATACAGATCATACAGATCCACAGACTTTATTTATTGACATCAAATGAGACTTTATTTGATCTGTAACCGATAAAACCTCCAAACAGGATAAAGGTTTTTAATATAAAACATTATTTTTCCATAAACGGCACATTGCAATATGTGACATCTACAAAAATAACAAAGCATGTCAAAGAATTACACTAAATAAATGCTATTGAGATATTATTAGGATTGTTAATGTCACGTCCAGCCCCTCCCTCCTCCCTGGTCCTGCCTAGTTTCCCCGTTCCCATGGTTTCTCCCTCTGTCTGCCACGCCCCTGTCCTCATTGTTCCCACCTGCGTCTCGTTTCACCGTCATGTTTTCTGTGTATATAATCCCCTTGGTGTTACTCTCCTGTGTTGGTCATTGTTTGTACGTGAGTTCCATCTTGGTTTCCTAGTCGTTCTGGTTTCCTGTCTTGTCTCTAGTTCTGGTGTAGTATGTGTTTACTCCCCGTTGCCCTGCCTCCTGCATAGTCTGTCTCCCATTAAGATTTGAATTCTAATTATGTTAGTTAGTTTTCTTTTCGCTATGTGTGATTCAGTTACGTTTCAGTTACCATCTATTTCTAGTATCCTTACGTCTGTTCATGTTCTCGGTTACGTTTGTGGTCATCGCTGTTAGTGTATGTTTCACTCGTGTGCGTTTGCGGAATATGTGTTGTTGTAATGTTTCCATGTGTGTTTTCTCTTCTTATATGTTGTGCAGTCCTGCTCCTTAGCGTTATCCCTTCGTTGTATATTACCATCCCTATCTGTATTTGGTGTTTTGTTCTAGTGTCTTGCCTTCTTTTCATTAAATGCTCTATAACTTGCGTTTGCGTCACTCATGTCTCTGATAATCCCCGTCGACAGGGGGGGACAACCGGGTCTGTTGTCCCCCAGGGCCAGGGGGGCCCATCAAAGAGCCCAAAAATTTTTTTTTTTTTAAATTTAAATATAAATTTTAAATATAATTTTAAATATAATCTTGAAATCTTTCATTAATATAAAATTCTGTACTCAAAATAAGCCCAATGGCTAAAATATATGTTTTTTACCTATCTGCATATTTTCCATTAAGTGCATAAACCCCTACCCCCGCCTCCCACTGAAAAATGGTTTGATCCAGCACTGACTGTAGCCGGCTGGTACCTGCCCAACAGCGGGAAATACAGTGGTGGATAGTTAAAGAAAACAGAAATCTGGAGAAAGGAAAACATTTACCTGACGAATTTTAATGTTGCATTGTGTTCCAGGTTTGAAAGAATTGAGGCTAAAGTACTTGAAAATGCTTGAAATTGTGACTACTTTTCACAACAAATATCTGTCTGACTAAACAGTTCACTTGTATTACATTAACAAATACGAGCCTCTTGTAATTCCAGTACAAAACATGAGAGAACGTGAAGACGTTAAGATTGGGCGTTTTGAAAATTAACAACCATTAAATAATGTGATAAAAAGCGAATAATTTAGAATCATTTCAAGTATATGTATAAATATTTAACTTAATTAAGTTTAACGTGCTGGGAAATATTGAAATGGACCTTTAAAGTGACGTACAAGTGCTTGAATTCCACCTTATAAAGGTGTATGAACCCTGCAAACATAACTTTGTTCATCGCGCTGAGGCGCGGTGTGCACAAAGTTACAAAATTCGAGAGGTGCACGACCTCTCAGTGCGTGAGGCCCTTGCGCATGGGTGGAGCCACCGCAATTACGACATTTTTACCGCACGGTCCCTCGCACCGCTCACGACGCGTCAAATATAAACCAGTGAGCTGTCAGAAACAGCTTTGATGTGTGGCTTTTTTATATACTATATGACCCAACACAAGGATTGTCTGCTACAGAGGAAATTCAAATGACGTAAGCCGGGGGGGATGCACATGAAACTTTCTTGTCCTGAGCCCCAGCAATACTGTCAACGGGCCTGATTATAGTTACATCACAGGTGAAACAGTTCTGGTCAATTTTAGTCACTTCAAAATCATTGTACTCATCAGAGTCTGGTATTTAAAGAAATTCACCCTTCAAATGGCTGCCCAGTACAAACAAACTCAGAGTAACGTAGGTGAAAATTTTGAGGATGAGGAGACAAGTTGCATGGAACATTTATTAAAGTCACTGTTGTGAGGGCTACTAGCACAGGAGCAAGCACATGAAACTTGGACAAACACGTAAAAAGACGAGCACAGGACGAGACTAACACACACAATATATACACATCACGCAATAAGCACCATGTGCAGCACAATAAACTAATGATAGTAGTGAACACGCACACAAACAACCACATCCATGGAAGTACATATAAAGACATGGACTACATTAACACACGCCTCAAGGGAGGGGTCCGGAGCTGTATTGTGACACTCAGGGATACATGTCCAATCTCAATGAACCCATAAATAGATCCAAACAAACTACGAAACTGCTTGGTCAGAACTACATTTTATGTCCAAACCCCCCTCAATTCCAGACTAAACAAACCCCTCAATTTCAGACTAAACACACCCTGTACATGTACAAACAACCCCTGAACTGTATTTTCAGTCCAAACATGATTGAGTCAGTTCCCAGCCTTCAGCAGGAAGTATAGAAAGGAGTCGGTCTGCGTTTTTGAAAAAGTGATGTGTTTCTGAAAAAGTGACTTCACTGAGGTATTTACCTTGTTGCAACTCTCATCCTCTCATCTTATTTATTCATTGAATTCATCTAACTGCAATCACCTGATGCTGAAAGTGAGGGATAGATGTCAGCAGAAAGGAGGAGTAATTCTGCTTCCATTGATTACAGCTCTCTCCTCCTCACATTGATTACAGCTCTCTCATCCTCACATTGATTATGGCTCTCTCCCTTGTTTCTTGCGCCAGCCCTACCACAGAAACCAAAGTGCTGTTCTATAATTAAAAGTGGAGTCACTGGTTCTAGAATTAAAAGTGGAGTGGAGCCACTGGTTCTAGAATTAAGAGTGTATTCACTGGTTCTAGAATTAAGAGTGCAGTCACTTGTTCTAGAATTAAGAGTGGACTCACTGCAGCCTGACTGAATCAGCCCTGCAGGCTGTTTTATGACAGTACAAAGGTGCTGCAGTCTGCAGTGCTCAAAGGCATAGACTGCAGACTTAATAAAATTTTGCTGTCATATTAGGCTGTAAGTGGAGTGTATTACACATGCTTAGTTCACTTTGCTGTTTTATGTTTTGTTTGTTTATTAATTCCACTTTTGACGAGGTGACGAGCAGTTGCTGATAGGTACAGAAAATCTCTGTCATTTTTCACAGAACGTTTTTTATTTGTCCCTGCCCTGTGTTCGCTGCCCTGTGTTCCCTGGCCTGTGGTCTGTGCCCTGTGGTCCCTGCTCTGTGGTTCTTGCCCTCTGGTCCATGGCCTATTGTCTAAAGAGAATGCATTTTGAAAAGCATTAGTGAAAATGTTGAACATTTGTATGTTGATTATCAACAAATTTTGCAAGTATTTAATTATTACAAAAAAGCTTGACCAGTACACACTGTTGATGGAATGAGCACATGCCCCAACCCTAACTCTAATGCTAACACCTAATCCCAACCCTAACCCTAATGCTAACACCTAACCCTAACCCTAATGCTAACACCTAACCCCAACAATCAATCAATCAATCAAAATGTAAATGTATATTTTGGCAACTGTGATTTTTACACCGCAATCGAAATTTGTCCTCCACTTTTAACCCATCTGTGCAGTTAGAACACACACACACACTAGTGATTACTAGGGGGCTGTGGATCACACATGCCCAGAGCGGTTGGCAGCCCTAACCCGGCGCCCAGGGAGCAGTTGGGGTTAGGTGCCTTGCTCAAGGGCACCTCAGTCATGGCCTCAGGTCTGGGAATCAAACCCACGACCCTCCGGTCACAAGACCAGTTCCCTACCACCAGGCCATGACTGCCCCAAATGTATTTATATAGCGCTTTTTACAACAGTTGTTGTCACAAAGCAGCTTTACAAGTGTCCGAGTCCAAGCCCCCAGTGAGCAAGCCAAGGGCGACAGTGGCAACGAAAACCTCCCTAAGAGCATGAGGAAGAAACCTTGAGAGGACAATACCCCTAATGCTAACACCTAACCCTAATGCTGACACCTAAGCCCAACCCCAACCCTAACCTAACCCTAACCCTAATCAACCTGCTCATGCATAAATACTAGATATGGACCATTTACACACAACAATGATGTGACTGCACACACATAATCACACACAGTACACAAAACACAGTGTGAGACTGGCACTTTCGTGGTACATTAGTGACACCCAGAAACTCTCTATTAAGTAGTGATGGGCTGTTTGTGTGTGTGTGTGTGTGTGTGTGTGTGTGTGTGTGTGTGTGTGTGTGTGTGTGTGTGTGTGTGTGTGTGTGTGTGTGTGTGTGTGTGTGTGTGTTTGTGTGCATGGACATGCATGCGTGTATGTATCTGCGTAGTACTTACGAGATCCTCATTGTTCAGGGTGGATCTGGTCACTAGCGCAAACGAAATGCCTGCCTTTCGAGCAGCCAAGGTCTGCAGAGACAGAACAGAAGCACTCAGGAGAAAAGAACAAGGAGAAGACCAGTCAGACCAGTCAGACCACAGTGACCAGCTGCAGAACTGACCAAAACAGTTGGGGATCCATGTGGGTCATTTAAACAGCTCTGGAACCCTGTGGGTCATTTAAACATCTACAGAACCCTGTGGGTCATTTAAACAGCTGTGGAACCCTGTGGGTAATTTAAACAGCTTCAGAACCGTGAACAGAGCATGGGATGAGTGCTGCTTAACATGGACTCTCATCAAAGCAAGCTGTTGAACAAGCTGAACTCCTTTTGACAGAAGTGTTTTCACCATCTGGTTCATATTCATATTTCACTGTCACATTATAGTAGTACAGTGTCTGGAGCATGAACCTTTCTGAGACAATAATGAATGAATGAATTTTCTGTCTGTACCCAGAGCTGTAGCACCCAGCCCCCAAGCCCACAACTCCATTGCCTGGATGCTTTAATAGAGGAGATCAAATCAGAGGAAGCTGAGAACCCCCCTGAAAACCTCACGTCTGAGGCGGGCGACCCATGCCTCTACAAGCTGATAAATAAGAAATTACCCAGCATTAGGGTGATTAGAGAAGAGGACTGAGGCAGAGTGGACACTTACCAGAGCCTGCGCCGTTCGATCAGGAATACGGGAGAGAAAAGAGAGAGAGAGAGGCTGGATTAGCATGAGCTGGCGAGGACTGAGCTGAGCTTTTTAGCGTTTGCTGATCTATGTCCACTGCCATGCCATAAAGTGACTCATTTTGTCAAAAGCAGAGGAAAATCTAGAAGCATGTCTCTTAAATAGTTCCTGCAATAATTTGGTTAGTTCATGCATTACAAATCTAATTCTGCTCATGCTTTTTAAAAAATGTATTGTCCTTTATTGTGTGTGAATCTCTGAAATGAGGGACTGTATAATATTTCTGTCTTCTACACGCTCAACAACTAGACGCCAACACGAAGCATGTGTTCAAGCGGTCACCTAATAAACACTGACCACACCTACTGTGTACATGACCACACCTACTGTGTACATGACCACATCTACAGTGTACATGACCACACCTACTGTGTACATGGAGCATTATGGAAGATAAGTATAGAGAGAAAAAGCAAAGAACAGCAGAGAGAGAAAAGAGAATAGAAAGGGAGGATGAAGAGAGAGCAATGAGAATATAAAGGAAGAAAGAGAAAATAGAAGAGAAAGGGAGGATGAAGAGAGAAAAGAGAAGAGAAAATGTGAGAAATCGACAGCAAGGGAGTGAGAGAGAGAGAGAAAGTGAGAGAAAGAGAGAGAGGAAGGGGCTTTGATTGAGGAAATGTGAGATTAACAACTGTGGATTTGTGGAAGGAACAGAGAAGAGATGCAGGCACTGACAATACTGGATTTGTCTTTACCATTTAGTGCCTGCTCTATGAGCCAATCATGGTAAAGACCCGGAGGCTTTGTAAAGATGCCTGAAAGCAGAGATGTGGGGAACGTCCAACCTGTACATGAACTCTGCTGGGTTATGTACGTTTACAGGACCAGCATGCACTGGGGTGGCTGAGGGTAGCTGCAGGCAGTGCGGTGAATCATGTGTATGGCCGTGCAAGACTAGAGATACTCCTCACTTAGAATAGGTCACGCCTTAAGAGGTATGAGAGCTACTCTGGAAACTCCCCCCGGAGTGGTTGCCCCTCCCCCTCCCCACCGGGGCCCATGTGACGAAATATCGCCCTGAAGCAATTGCACAGCTACGAGGGACAGAGGTAGAGGACAGAGGCATGATGGGATAGCCCACACAGGACCTGTGACAGAGCAATGACGTAATCTGCACTACGACAGGCGTTTATGCTGCACGTCACTGTTGCATGATGTACTAAAACAAACAGTTATATCAGAGGTCAATGACATTCTTGGATATATTTTTGGGTGGAATTGTCAGCATTTCACAGTTTGGATTCTTTTTTTCACGTTTTTTTTGTCTGTGACTCTTTGGTGGTGGTGCCGGGTCTTTCAGAACCGGGTCTGGGTTCGGGCTCACAGGAAATCTGACAACTCCCTGAAAAATATCCCCCATATTAAATATGGGCCCATGAGGGAACGGCATATACAGAACACGCATAACATAACAGTAACCCATACTTACCAAAACAGGGTTGGTTTTTTAATTTCATGCAAAATATGGACAAATACAGCATCAATTTTTGTCCTATCATGTTGAATTAAATACTTGCAGTGAACTAATTTGAGAAACAGTAGTTTTCCTTAAAAATCATTAACATAGTCAAAACAAGCAAGAAATTGGATACTCAAATAATAACAGATAAAGGAGTCCAAAAATGACTCTTTAACATTTGTTAATGCATGCACTTTATACTCAAAACACACTTCTTGTATAAAAACTTAAAATACAGCCCACATAAACATTTTAAACACAATCTGTATATTATGATCAGATTTTTTTTTCCTCTACGAAAACGTTTTCTACTGCAGGGCTGTTCTACTGCAAGAGTCCTGGACCCATTAACATGGGGAATCCTGGACTCATCAAGGTGGGGGTTCTAGACTCATTAATGTTTGGGGTCCTGGATCCATAAAGGTGTGGGGGAATCCTGGACTCATTAACATGGCAGGTCCTGGACCCAGTAAAGTGGGGAGTCCTGGACTCATTAACATGGTGGGTCCTGGACTCCAACTGCCCTCCAGGTTCAGGTTTCTCCTGCCCACACACCAGATGTGCTGGCCATGAGACTGTGGATGGAAGGCAGTCCTGACTCCTCCGATACCCCCCCCCCCCCCCCCTTACCCACGACATCAATCACCACGCTGGAGCTGGAACTCACCAGATCCCGCACAATAGGCACAGTCCTCTTGCGTCGTAAATCTGGCATGCTGTCAATGCCGTAAAGAATGCTGCCAGCCCTGTGGAAGAGCATAGATTTGGAGACTATTAATATCATAATAATACAACATGGTGTAAGACATTACCCAGCTAGGCAGAGCCAGGGTGATTTACAAGAGTGGTAAACAAGGAGAGATAGAGAGAGAGAGAGATAGAGAGAGATTGTGATAGTTGGTGTGTGTGTGTATATATATATATATATATATATATATATATATATATATATATATATATATATATATATATATATCATTATATCATTATATATTAATGAGCACTATCAGAGTAGTGTAACAACCATTTTATGGTTCCATGGTTCCTCATGTCCTCACACACACACACACACACACACACACACACACACACACACACACACACACACACACACACACACACACACACACACGTGTCTGAGGTCATGAGGAACCATGGGACCATAATATGGTTGTTACACTACTCTGATAGTGCTCATTAAGCTACTCTGATGGAGCTAACAGGATTCTCTGTTCTAGCACCTTAAGACCCCCAGGGTGTGCTGCAGAGAGATGAGGTTTGTTAAGAAGCTTCAAATGTTTACTACAGCCCTGCAATTAAGGTCAGGTATGCTAAACGGCTAGACCATCCATCCACACGTAGGGTTAATGGTGCGTCACACTGCATGATTTACTTTAGGAATGTTTTAGGATCCCAGGCATGTTTTCAAATGCCCTATAGATACATTCAGTGCAATGCATTGCAAACATTCAGTAATGCATCAGTAACCTAATGTTGCTCCAGGACTGTTGATAGGTTGAGTAATATATTAGGACACTATAGATAGGTTCAGAAAACACATTAGGACACTATAGATAGCTTCAGTAATATATTAGAACAGTATAGATAGCTTGTAATAACACATTAATACATTAGGATGCTAGACGCTCTACTCACCCTCCACTTAGGCCCAGTTTGGCTGGGTCCAGGATGCTTCCACATCCCTACATACGAGACAAGTGTCACTCTAACACACGATACAAGTGTCACTCTATCACACGAGACAAGTGTCATTCTAACATGAGACAAGTGTCATTCTAACACATAAGACAAGTGTCATTCCAACACATGAGACAAGTGTAACTCTAACATACAAGACATGTCACTCTAACACACATGTAACTAACAGAGGAGACACGTCACTCTAACACACAAGAGAAGTCACTAACACATGACACTAACATAGGACAAGTGGCACATGAGCAATAAAGACATTGCTGTACATCAACATCTCTTGCACATCTGAGAGAAGCATCACTGTACTGATCTAAGAACAGTTCCTTTATTCCCATATAATGGCATTCATAGTCTAAGAGTAATTTATATCTCTACAACATGCAAACATGGCATTCACTGCCCTGGTGATGCAGCTGCATAAATACATACACAGAAAACATGAACAGCATTAAACACCCCATAAAACCAGCCAGCACACCTGTCAAAGGATCACAACCACAGCATGCTCAGACACACACAACCTGGGCCACATTCATCCTGAAGCAGCAAATCAGGCTGAGAAATCAGACTTGGGCTGGCCAATGAGTGAGCAAGGCACTCAGGCTCTGTCTGGCCAATGAGTGAGCAAGCAGGCTGAGCTTGGGAGGGCCAAGTCCTCGAGCATGCCTGCAAGTCCTGCCCATGGCACAGTGGAATTACCATTGAGACTGCAGTGGAAATAGTTCATGCAATTACAAAAGAGTCTGCAGCTCACTCTGATGAGTGTGTGTGTCTGTGTGTAGACTAAAAACAACATGTAGATGGAACAGCATGTGCCTGTCCAGTGTTTCATTGGTTAGCCAGCAGGACAAACCACGTTCATCTGAGTAGAAAGGCCCTCTGCATCCAGGCTCAGTGTTGTGTGAGTCAGAAGTAAACATGTGTGTGTGTGTGTGTCAGGAGTAAACCTGGTGTTTCTATTTCAGAAGTAAACCTGGTGTGTGTGTGTCAGGAGTAAACCTGGTATGTGTGTGTGTGTGTGTGTTTGTGTGTGTGTGTGTGTGTGTGTGTGGGCGTGTGTGAGAAGTAAACCTGGTGTGTGTGTGTATGTAGTGTGTGTGTGTGTGTCAGGAGTAAACATGCCATGTGTGTCAGGTGTAAACCTACTGTGTGTGCGCGGCGTGTGTGCAGTGTGTGTGTATGAGTAAATGAGGAGGAATCATGATGCTGCAGGTCTTTCTGCTCCAGAACCCAATCCAGGAATGCAGCACACAGCATGCAAGACAAACACTGAGATGGCCAGTAAAAAACACACAAACACACACAGCATGCAACAAGGAGCCCAGTAATAACAGACAGACAGACAGACAGACAGACACACACACACACACACAGCATGCAAGACGTACACAGAGAGGCCCAGTAATAAAACACACACTCACACACACACACACAACAACAACAACAACATCAACCCAGCAGTAGTGCTGAAAACCTGTGTGTCCAAAGCGGTGCTGTCTGCTGGGGTGGAAGAGGACGGAGACAGGAGAGGAAGAACAACAACAAGACATTAGAATCAACAAAACACAGACACTGTGAGATAGGACTGTAAGATAAGTCTGTGAAATAGGGCTGTAAGATAGGGCTGCTATATAGCACTGTGATATAGGGCTGTGATGTAGGGCTGTGATGTAGAACTGTGATATAGGACTCTAAGATAAGACTGTGAGATAGGACTGTGATATAGGACTGTGAGACAGTGTTAATGTCACGTTACGGTCCCGACCCCTCCCTGTTGGGCGTGTGTTTACGTCGTCTGTGTCTACTCGTCTACGTCAGTGGATCTCCGTGGGTGTGGTTACGTCTTGTGATAATTCGTCTCACCTGTGGCTCGGCTCGTCATCACTTGGGGTTTACGTGGTTTGTCTATTTAATGTGCGTTCGCGCAATGTCTTGTGCTCGTCGTTGTCCAAGTCTACACGTTGTGTGCATCATCTGTATGTTACTCGTGCGCTATTGCGCAATACCTGTGCACTTAATAAAAGTGACCGTGAGTGAAGCAAGGATTCCATGTCTCATCCTTCGCCCTGCCTGCGCGTCATAGAACGACGAGCCATCTGAGACACCCAAGAATGCCAGACTACACCACCCGGCCAAAGAAGGGCAAGCGCCCCAGCAAGCGGCATCACCGTACCTCTTCCCCCCCCACACGCCACGAAGCCACGCCGACTCTGGCGCAGCTGAAGCAAGACCCAGTGTGCGCCTACATGCTGTGCACGGCACGGGAGACCGATGTTCCCGAGTTGGCAGAGGAATACCGCCAGTCAGCGGTACGGATGTGGATGGAGCGACACCCCCCTCCCACCAGGGAACTCTCACCACTGCGGGTAGGCTCAGTGGAGCTCTGCGCAACGGAGAAGACCCCCGAGAGCGAGTTCGGGGAGGTGGACTCTCCGAGCGAGGAGAAGGAGGGGGAGGAGGACGCTTACCCTCCGTCCATATGCTCCGCCCCCACCGTAGCCTACGGTGAGGAGGAGGAGGAAGACGAGGATGAGAACTACCCTCCGTCAGTGTGTACCGCTCCCACCGTAGACTACGGTGGGGAGGAGGAGGAGGAGGAGGATGAGGAAGAGAACTACCCTCCGTCAGTGTGCTCTGCTCCCACTGTATACTATGGTGGGGGCGAAGAAGACCATCCTCTGTCCGTGTACTCGGGTGTCTCCGAGTGCGTGGACAGCGAGCTAGGTACTGAGGACGAGGGTAGTCCGCCCCCCTCTGAGCGTTCTTGTAACGTGGTGAGTACAGAGACGTACACACCACGTAAGAAACAGAGAAGGGAGGAGCGTAAAAAACGAGCGATAACGCGCGCACACACACACCTCAGCAATAAACAATACTAGAGAAGATTAAACACGACGCGCAAAAACGAAAAGGAAACTAAACACAATACAAACAGAAAACAACACGGAATTATCAACGTGTAAGCAGACAAGATAATGTCGTGGAATAATACGGTAAAAACTATAAACATAAAACACGTGGAATCCTCAACACGTGAAAACCGAAACTAAGGACGTCAGGGAAAGACTGACAGCAGGCAAACGCCGCAACATAAAGACAACCTTCCCAAAACAATAAACAATGGATAGGAAGAGAAAACAGATTGGGGAAAACTTGAGAGGGGCCAGATAGCGGTGCAGGAGGTAGATACTCGAATAAGTAACAGCGGAACGAGAGAGAGAGAGAGAGCGGTGGCGAGACACCTTGAAACGTAACAATATCACAGAGAGAGAGACGGGCTGAAAGCGCAACGGCAAGAGACCAAAACGATTCAGCAGTGATTCGTCTCCACAAGCTTCCTTAAGAAGCCTATAAAACAGCTGAGACGAATCACTGCTGATTATGCCGATTTAGTCTGGGACTGACTCGGGTGCCCCGTGCGGAGGTAGAGGGCGTGGCATCCGAGCCAGCCCTGACAGTTCTGCCGGGACCGTTAAGGGGAGGAACCGCTCAGAGGTAAGCGCTTCCCCTTACTGCTCCGAGGGGAGCGCGATGGACTGCTCCCGGGGTGGAAGTCCAGCCGTGCCCATGAGCTGGAGCCTGGGCAGTGAGGAGGAAGAGGAGATGGAGACCGACAGGGGACTCCCAGGCGCTGCACCAGGCGCGTCCGCCAGCCGCGCTGCACTAGGCACGTCCGCCAGCCGCGCTGCACCTGACGCGTCCGCCAGCCGCGCTGCACCCGGCAGAGGATTCGCAGCGAGGGCAGGAGGAGGACCGCCCGTCGCAGCACCAGCAGCTCCCGGTCTCTCTCCCCTGGTCGCCCTCCTCCTGGCGCGTAGTCTGGCGCCTGTTACATGTTTGTCTGTCCCCGTATTCGTAAATATTCCCGTATGTCTGCCTAATCCCCTTTTCCCTTTCGTGCCTCTGTGTGTTAATGTTCCTGTTTGTGTGTTTGTAAACGTCCCGTTATGTGTGTCTAACATGTTTTCCCCGGTCTTCCCAGGGAGGGTGTTCTAGGCTGTTCGTGGCGGACTCTCCACCGAGGGCGGTCATCTCCCAGATGCAGGACTGAGCGCGTAGGATCCGCCCATCGACGTGGGTTCGGGGCACTTGGTCCTGTTGGCACCCCGGGACGGGTAGTGCCCTTGGTGGGAGCGTCTGTCACGTTACGGTCCCCGACCCCTCCCTGTTGGGCGTGTGTTTACGCTGTCTGCGTCTACTCGTCTATGTCAGTGGATCTCCGTGGGTGCGGTTACGTCTTGTGATAATCCGTCTCACCTGTGGCTCGTCTCGTCATCACTTGGGGTTTACGTGGTTTGTCTATTTAATGTGCGTTCGCGCAGTGTCTTGTGCTCGTCGTTGTCTAAGTCTGCACGTTGTGTGCGTCGTCTGTATGTTATTCGTGCGCTATTGTGCAATACCTGTGCACTTTAAAAAAGTGACCGTGAGTGAAGCAAGGATTCCGTGTCTCATCCTTCGCCCTGCCCGCGCGTCACAGTTAATTTTAACAGCAATTTTTTTTTTTGTTTTAGTCTTAGATTTTTGACTAAAATGTCATTTAGTTTTAGTCATAATGTAGTCATTGGATTTGTTTTTAGTCTTAGTCTAGTTGTAGTCGACTAATTATCATTAGAATTTAGTCGACTAATTATCAAAAGAATTTAGTTGACTAAAATATAAATGGCGTAATATTCATTATATATACTTGCACAAAACGAAACATTTAATAACCAGTTACAGAATATTATTGTTTGTATGTGCAATATATACAAAAAAAAAATTCCAAACAACTTTATTGACCTGAACTTATAGTTATTGAGCATAACAATAACAAAACATTGATGACCAGTAGGCTGCTTTACCTGAAAACATATGGACAATGCATATTACAATCTATATAAAACTGGGTGCCGTAAAAACAGCAATGCCATAGTCTGCAGATGTCGTTTCATTTGTCGTTTTTTTCCCGACATCATCGTCCCACAAAGGAGAAATGTGTCCATATATCGCCGCTGATCTTTCTCCCTGCTGACATTGTCGAGTTAACTTCGAGTTGAATTTCATGAGTGACCACAGTTCACAGGCTGGTATGATCTTCCCGGGTTGTGTGCGATGTGAAGACGTTAGTACTGATTGGACGGTTACCCGGTTTGTCCTTTCTCTTCGTGTATGCTAAAGTAGTTACAGTTGGATCTCTTAACTTACCCCTACCTTTCTCAAAACTAAAATCAGGTCTGATTGAATGTGGCCAATATTTTCGTCTCGTTTTTATTCATTAACGAAAATGTCCATTAATTTCGTCATCGTTTTTATCCCTTCGTATAGTTTTTATTTAGTTATCATCTCGTTTTCATCATGAAAAAAAGGTTAGTTGACGAAAACTATGACGAAAATTATTCGTCAACGAAATTAACACTGCTGTGAGATAGGGCTGTAAGATAGGGCTGTGATATAGGACTGGGAGATAGGGCTGTGATATAGAGCTGTGATATAGGGCTTTGAGATAGGGATGTGATATAGGACTGTGTAAGATAGGGCTGTGATATAGGGCTGTAAGATAGGGCTGCGATATAGGACTGTGATATAGGATTGTGAAATAGGGCTGTAATATAGGACTGTGGTATAGGACTGTGATATAGGGCTGTGATATAGGGATGTGATATAGGGCTGTAAGATAGGGCTGTGATATAGGACTGTAAGATAGGGCTGAAAGAGAGGACTGTGATATAGAGCTGTGAGATAGGATTGTGATATAGGGCTGTGCGATAGGGATTGTGAGATAGGACTGTGATATAGGGCTGTGATATAGGACTGTGACATAGGGCTGTGATATAGGGCTGTAAGATAGGGCTATGAGATAGGATTGTGAGATAGGGCTGTGAGATAGGACTGTGATATAGGGCTGTAAGATAGAAGTGTGAGATAGGACGGTAAGATAGGGTTGTGATTAACAGCTGTGAGAGGCCGTGTCCAATAAATATCAACCTTTCAATGCTAAATAAATGGGTAACAGTTACATAATGTCTTCATAAGCATATTTTAAAGTTTTTTTGTTTTCCTCTGTGGAATGCCGCCTGTGCCAAGCAAACATAACACAAATATTTTTGTTATTGGCTAAAATATTGACTTGAAATGTTGAGTCATTTTGATGCATTGTTAACTATTCCAATGCCACAGGATTCCAGGAGAAGCCATGTGTGTTTCCTGTGTTAAAGCAGTTGGCCCTGCTGCGGGTGGATGATGATGGAGATGATTTATCTCAGCTTCCTTCACCTTTAATTAAGTGCTGTCTCTATTGCAGCACCTCCTGCTTCATTGGTAGAGGACCTGCTTCATTGCAAAGACCCCACTGCACCAACAGGTCAAGAGGTCACAGGCTCTTCCCCTTCCCTTACTGATCTGGTTCTGCAGCCCCTATAGGGCACTTTTCCTAACGCAGGGTCATTAGTGCAGTACTGCTGCTGACTAGCACATGTCCCTTTGGACTAAAGCAGGTGCTTCTGGGAATCAGCTAGGCCTGCAAGGCAGGCAGGGGAAGCGCCTCTAATGAGTGAATGTGAGAGTTAATCATGTCCACTGTCAAGACAGTAGCTGAAGAGAAAAATATATAGAACAAATTAAATTAGGGCAAAACAACACTGTACATTACTGACCTTACAGCAGTACATCCAACATTATTGACCTTACGGCAATGTGCGTATGTCCAACATGACTGACCTTATGATAGTACTTATAACATTACTGACCTTACGATTGTACGTCTAACATCACTGACCTTACAGCAGTACATCCAACATTGCTGATCTTATGACAGTACTGACCTTACAACAGGGTTAAATGGAATTCTTAATTACTTAATTACTCTGCAACTTAATTACTGGGACAGTATGTCCTCCAATATTACTGACCTTACAAGCATTTAGTGTGTCTAACTGAAGGTGACTGTTGCCAGTGAATAATTAATTGATAAGCATTTAATTGTGTTAATGGCTTAAAGCCTACGGGCCCAAACCACACTGGCCATCTGCTACTCAACTGTGCTAGCTGTAGTGAACTCTTTATGTTTACTGGCTTATGGAAATAGCATGTTTCTGAAAGCATCCATCTGAAATCGTTAGCACTACATACCATACAGTATATACAAACCAACTCCATTCAAACGCATGGCATGACATCGGGAAGGCTAGGTATTAAGAAAGAGCTGCTGGTTTCTAACAGACAAAACAGACTACAAGAGATCATTTTGAGAACAGATCACTGTGAGAAGAGATTACTATGAGAAGAAAGCAGGATATAAGAGAATCATGTGGAAATGAAGCAGCTGGCCATTGTGCAGTTTCATTGTGCACAAGCAGAACAAAACTGTAATAAATATTCTATGCCAGGATGACCTGATTAGCCCTTTGCCCTTGGGAGCGTGAATGAGCATGTGAATACAGTTGTGGCTAAGAGAAGAGGAGACAGGATGAACAAATCTTCTAAGACCTTGCTGCAAAAGGCCCTTATAATCTTTAACAAACGTGGCATGACGGACAGCAGCCTCAACACTGCAAACTTTCACTTCTCTTTATACCTCCCTCTCTGTCTTTCTTTGTTCTTTTTTTTACTTATTTCATCTGTCTGTCTCCCTCACTCACGTCTCTGTACATCTGTTCATGAACTGAATCTTTTTCCATCTTATGTCACTGAAAAAGATCAAGGTGTAAATAAACAAGAATTGTTAGCAGAAGCAGAGATGTCAATGTCCAAGTGTCCAAACTCTTTCACTCCACAGTGAATGATCTCCAAAACTTCAGTGATTAGAATTAATCTCACTGGGATTCAAAGTGGCCTCCGAGTAGATTCAAATGAGGCACACATGCCAGTTAGTGCCCATTAAAATAATTAATAGGTAATTAATAGGTAAATCATGGAGGTGGCCTGCTCCATTCATCGCTGTTTTATCTGAGTTGATCTGAATAACAACACATTTGCAACAGACTGGATATAAACAGGCACTCTAAGATTTAAAGCTACATCAAAGAATCAGTGTGTAATTTCGAAAATATTTATCTTCTAATTCATAGTTTTAAAATTTGTACAAGAATGTTTTACATTTGTACAAAATTTTGTAGCTAACAGACTGGAAGTAAATAGCATGTTATTTAAAACGGCATCAGAGAATCCATGTGTAATTTCTAAAATATTAATCATTTAATTCCTAGTTTTAAGTTTTGAAATGAATCAAAATTTGGATTCCAATTCACCCTGCAGTCAAAAAATGCTTGAACTTGAAAGCATGTTAGGAATTAAACAGAGATTAGAAAGGCTGAATGAACCTGCAGTAGTCCTTCTTCCCTCAGGTACTGCTAGAGGTCTGCAGCACTGTGCTTTATTCAGCATAGAGTCGTGAGTGTTAAATGAACTTCTACATCACTAAATCAGCCTCTGAAGAGTTAACCCATATGAGCTAACAGAACACAGGAGATTTTATTATGAGACTTTCCCCACACTAATATGTGCACAATTCTCATGATCAGCACATAAAGTAATGATTGGTGCTTAACAAGTTGAATCGAGTGTGTCAGACTGAAAACATGAGGAAATCTTCAGGGAGTGCCATGCTCTGGCCTTCCAACACAGGATTTGTGAGACGACATCCCATCACCCCCTGACAGAGCAGAGAAGGACCAGTGGAAACTCACTCATGCAGCTGAATATCTGTGTCACATCTAGGCCAAGGGATTGTGTGGAGTGAATCAGGAGGGGCTGATCTTCCCCCAATCCTTCACTCATGGGTAATAAATGAATCGCCTGTCAAGTTATTTTGCATCCTGTCTATAGTGAGGAAGACTGTAGAGTTCATTGAGTGGCACCACTGAACAGGACTTTCATCTGCTAATGAGCAACCAGGCCACGTCATCTCAGGTATCTCAAAATCAGCATCACACAGATGGTGCTAGACAGAGAAAATATAACTGGACAGAGTGACCGGGGTTTGCACTGTTGTTAATGATATTTTATGTTTTAATACTGATTGTGAAACTGATATAGTTTTCCCTTGTTTACAATAAGACCAAAAAAATGATCTATTGTCATCTGTAAGATTAGACCTCAACATGAGAAAACTCTGTATAGCCTCAAAATCAAACACCTATTAATACTGTTTAACAACTTCCAAAACTGCTTGAAATTATTCAAAGGAATCTGGGCTTTCTAGCATAAAAGAAGATCCAGTCATAATCTCTGTATGTATATATATTAATGGGTCTGTCTCAAAATGTAGTGAGCCATCTAAGTAGGCACTGTTTACGTAGACAGCTGTTTAAGTAGGCAGCATTCTAACCGACATCCATCCTCATGAGGCAGATTGCTTAGGTGCTCTAGTTAGAGAGTAATTTCACCACAGATTGAAGCTTCAAACTCTGCTAGCATAAATGCTAATCACTCAGTCTATGAATCAGATGATAAACCTTTATGTGGGTCTGTGGTCTCACATCTTTGCATTTTCATAGATGTTTATAATCTTTTAACCTTTATGACATCTTAAAATGGCATGCATTAAGTTAATACAAAATGAAACAAATGTTTATGTGTGAAAATTATGCAAAATTATCAAAAATGTACCTCCAGCAAGAATCTGCTGCTCCAGTTCAGCCATCTGCTTCCTGTATGCCCTCAGAGCCGCTTCCTTAAAGGTGGGCCGAATCCTCCTTTTGGGAGCTGGTTGGTCCACTGGGGGGGCTTCTGTGACGTTTTTGTTTTCATCTTCCTGAGTCGTGGTTTCCTTCACTGCCTCTGCTGCTGGGTCCTCTGCAGTGTCCTGTGACTCTGCCTCCACTTCTGCTTCTTCTCCTGCTTGCTCTTCTGCCTCCTCTGCAGGTTCCTCGGTTTCTGTGATGTACTCCACCATGACGTCGTACTCCGCCGTGTCCTCAGTCATCTGGTTGTCATCAAAGTCCTCACTGTATTCCTCATCATATTGCTCATCGAGACTGCAGTCATATTCCAAAACTGGGTTCCCTTCTTGTGAAATGTCATATTCTTGAGAGACTTCATACTCTTCATCCTGGTATTGTTCTTCAACCTCATTGGCATTTGTTCTGTTCTCAAGATTGGCGAGCACTTGCTCCATCACCTCAACATAATGTGTCTCACTGTCCACAGGGTGCTCACTAACTTGTTCTTCTTCATCAGCTTTGTAGTAGAATGGTTCTGTATAGACATCAGAGTCAATAGTGGTACTGGAGTCATTGGCTGTTGACTGGGACATGGACCTGAACCGGCCCATGAAAGAGGATGTGTTGTTCTCCTCAACAGGAGCACTGCTGCTATGGGATCCCTTATTCCAGACAACTTCTAAAGCTGATTTGGCTCTCTGCAAGGTGGACCCAAAACCTCCAAAGCTGAAGGTTTTCTCAGACAAGTCTATACTCAACCTGCTGCTCCAGGATTTTGGGACCTCTTCCACCTTTTCAGATCTGATCTCACTCTGGCTGCGGTACATAGTGGAAGACTTCTGGTGTTGCTGAAAGTGGTTTCCCTTGACCTCATGCCGTTGCAGTGTCTGTGGGGCGGACTCTGGTTTGGTTTGAGCTTTAGACTTGGTCTTGTGTTTCTTTTCTGGTTTAGGCTCTGGTACAGGTGACTGCACAGGTGATATCACAGGTGATGGTACAGGCATGGGTTCTATCACAGCTTCAATTATTGGTTCTGGTTCAGTTTCTAGCTCAGGTTCAGGCTGCGTCTGAGGCTTTGGTTCAGGTTCAGGCTCAGGATCTAACTCAGGTTCAAGGATAGGCTCAGTGTCCATGTCAACTTCTTGGGTTGTCTCAGGTGTACTGTCAAATGTCAGAAAGGTCTCGCCCTCAAACTGCAAATCCACCTCAAGGCATTTTGTAATTTTTTCAGGGAAACCAGGGTTAGCAGCAGGGTCAAATGGGCTACTGATTTCTGAAACTAAATTTTGTTCAGTTGAGGCATCCAAGCCTGAGTCAGCACCTTGTTCAATTTGATGCCAATCTTTCCAAGGTGAAAGATCACCTTGTAGAGACAGCTGAGATCCACTATAGTGACTTCTGTCCCCTGATATACAAACCAAACCATTACTGACGCCACTGTCAATGGTCTCTGTAGTTTCTACTTCATTGTGTTCTACGTATGGAGGGTTTTCCTGACTGAGAGTTTGACTTGGTGGGCTTGCATACCAGGAAGAAGCCATATCTTCCTGTTTGCGCTGCCAGAGCTCCTGATCTGATGAAGAAAGCAGGGAGCAGCCATTCGTTCTGCTGAAGTACTGACTCTCAGAGAAATCCTCAGAGTAAGACTGGCACAGTTTGGAGCAATCTGATTCAGAGCGACTGAGTTTCGGAGTGGAGTAGTCACTCTGGGAGAGCCAGCCAGGAGTTATATCAGAATAATAAGATTTGTTTTGCTTGTCATCATAAGCAACATCATCAGCGTAATGCACAGAGTATGTGGTGTCTTCTGCAGATCGCCTGTGATCGTGAGACTTTTTTTTGTCTGACTTAATTTTCTGAGGTGGTTTGGAGACAATTGCATATTTGTTTTTGTTTAACTCATCTAGCTCTTTATCACTATCCATTGAGTCCCAGTCATCACTCTCGACCTTATCTTTGGACGAAACGTTCATGTCCATGCTCTCATAAGTCTGGGAAGAAGTCATTCCCTTATCCTTTTTCTCTTTGGACTCATGTGCAAGACTGTCCGTTGAAATAGATATTCCAGTACCTTTGAGTTTATAACATTTTTTCAATACTAAATCCCTGTCTTGGGGAGTTGAAAAAATAACTAGAATTGGGCGTGGTTTAGCATTTAGACATTCTCTTTGCTGCCCTAATCGATAGGCAAGTTCAATTTTAAGTGTCTTCTGCGCTTCAACAAACCCCATTTTCTCTTTCAGAATGTGGTAAATGAGTTCCTCTGTTCTCTCACACGTCTCCTCAGGCACATGTAGGAATCGCAAAGTAGCTTTGTTGGTCTGGTGGCTAATCTGTCTGATGTAGTCATGGATATCTCGAGTCTCTCTCCTGGACTGCACAAATCCAGAGCGAAGCTGCTCGATTTCACACTGCACCACCTCCACACTGCTGGAGATCTCATCGATGGAGCTCTTGAGAGCATTAACATGCCCTCTCAACTCTGAAAGTTCTGACTCAATCTGGCTGATTCCCTGAAGCTCTTTGAAGATCATCTCCATGACATCCTGGGTCTGACTAATGCAACCTGTGGAGCTGGATCCGGGCTCCAAGGTACTAGTCTTCTGCTGCCTTGCAGCCCGATCCAGAGACTTGCTCCGGATGCCAAGAGTCTTCCTCCAGTTGCTGGCCTCTGAATCCGAAGAGACACATTCCTGGCTCTTCTTCCATTTCCTCAACTTTTTCAGAGCACCTAGTCTGAGCGTGTGCAGACTGGTGCGCTCTCCCCGCTCACCCTCTGAACTGCCATCAGAGGGTGCCAAACTAATCATACTCTTCCTGTTCCGTCTCACTGGCATTGTGTAAGCTTTTTGTTCATCGAATCTATGGATAAGTTTTGCCTCGTTTAGAGAGTCAGAGTAACTACTATTAATAGATAATATTTCGTGAAATTCATTATTGTTTAATGGGAGAGCATTTTTTTGGAGTCCATTTGCAATTGCAACACGATAGCTGAATGTGGGAGAAAGAGAAGAGCAGTCGTTTTTACTGTCGTCTTCATCAAGAGATAAATTGCGAGCAGATGAGCATTTTGATATCTTTTTAACTGTGCTTTTCAGTGTGGTGGAAAAATTAGGATTAGCACTGTGAGAGTGCAGGTCAGTGGGCGATTTTGGCTCTGTTTTGTGTTCACTACTCTCTTTCTTCTTAGAGGTATTTACCAGTTTCTTTGTAAACATTCCTTTGCAAATCCTTAAAATGTAAGATGATAGCTTTTTGAGATGGGCGGAAACCATGGAGGGCAATATTTTAGCGTCTTCTCACCACTCCAAGTGCAGTGAAGCAGATCTGGTTTCAAATCCAGTGGTTATCAACAACAAGCAGATAAAAACGACATCCAAGATTTTAAAGTTAGCCCTGAGGGATGGGAATGAACAGGTCTAGGGACAAGGTGCCCACACAAGCAGTCTTGCCAATCCAGAACTGCTGTATATCCTTACAGAGAGAAATATCCAAGTGCTTTCTTCACAAATGTCATTTTTCTGGAAAATAAAGTAAAATAAAATATCATTACATTTACGGCATTTAGCAGACGCTCTTATCCCGAGCGACTTACAAAGACAGACAAACACACACACACACACACACACACACACCTACCTCTCACACACACACACACACACACACACACACACACACACACACACACACACACACACACACACACACACACACAAACAAAACAAACAAAAAAATAAATAAATGAACAAAAAAGTTGTAGCTTTACTGTACAGTACAAGCACCTCCTGAAATCTAGCTCCTGGAGAGGGGGAATACATTTTCAAATAAATTATTCAGTAGTTTTACCTGAGGCCCATGTTATTCATGATGTGGGTGATAAGTTAATGCATTTCATGCTATTGAAAACTACTCAGTCTTTTAGGGAGGCCTTGGAAAGAAAAAAAAAGTCAAACTGTCTAATCAGCATATGTGTTTGCAATTGTGTGTGTACATGTGTGTGTCAGTGTGTAGGAGATGGCCACATGCAGGTGTGTGTGTCAGTGTGTAGGACAGGGGTACTCAACTGGCGGACCGCGGTCCGGATCCGGACCTGAACGCAGTCCTGTCCGGACCCAATGTCATTCCTGATTAACTGGATACGGACCAAAAAAAAACGGAGCATTTATTTCAGGGCTATTGAAAAAACACTCCGTCACGGGTGTTACGTTTGCCACCCCCGCTCAACAACTTACGTTCGCTACCCCCCCCCCCCCCCCCCCCCCCCCTCCGCTCAACAACTCACATTCGCCACCCCCCGCCGCACCGGACCTCAGGTCACAGGTATCTGCCAAAATTGGACTGCGGACAAATTTAGTTGAGTACCCCTGGTGTAGGAAATGGCCACAAGCAGGTGTGTGTGTCAATGTGCAGGGGATGGCCACATGTGTGTGGCCCCTGAGCTGATGCGACCTGTTGACAGATGTGATAAACCCAGAGAGACCCTGTGTGTCATCAGTATGTCTTATAGCTTAAGCCGTTCTTTTCCCATGATGCCGCCCTAACAGCTCCACCAACACCCTGTATGAGTGTATCGCAGTACAGCTCATACCACATATAATGTTCTCACCATTCACACATAACACACCATTCTCACACAATAACACACCATTCTCACAAAATAACACATCATTCTCAATAACATCATTCACAATAATGTACCATTCTCAATAGCATATCATTCACTCACAATAACACACCATTCTCAATAACACACTATTCACGCACAATAACACACTATTTTCAATCATTTGTTCAGTAAAAGTATAATAGCCTGGAAAGTCTGAATTACACCAGACACACTATACTAACATACTCATACAGTCTACAGCCAACACACAACGCTAACGATACACCAAACATTTGCAGGTTGTACCACAGTGGCGGCCGGGATCCTGCACCCATTATGCCCAACACACTGAACCATAGTGTCCTGTACTAATACAGACCACAGCACTATACTAAAATGGTTACAGTACTACATAAACTGCACTACACTTACATTGATACAGGCTATGAAACACATTATAGGTAGGCTACTCTCTGAACTACTACTCGCCGAACAGCAGTGGTGGACAGAGTACACAAACCACGTGCAAAGTAAAAGTACGCTAAAGTACAGACACCCAAGGTAAAACATTACTCCAGCACAAGTGGAAGTCCTCCCTTTAGTCCTCTACTTGAGTAAAAGTACAAATGTATTGGCCTTTATACTGAAAGTAAAAGTAAAGGCTCTAATATTTAAAATAATGCTCTTATATATCAAAATATAACTTGTTTTCAAATGTAAAGCTCTATGTTCGAATGTTTATTATTTCACAATATCAGTGTGTTTAGGTAGCAAGAACAGGGTTGCCAACTTTTGACGTTCGCTTGGAGTGAGATTTTAACCTGGACCCGGTGGCGAGTGTATTTTGTTGAACGGGGGGGGTGGCGAACGAAAGTTGTTGAGCGGGGGGGGGTGGCGAACGTAAAATGGACACAGATTCAGTGTTATATCGCCGGTGGATGGCGCCAGAGCTAGCGAACTAGTAACGTATTGAATCATATATGTGGATCTGAGGTAAATAAACTGGATATTTTTTTTGGCGTGAGATATTGGAAGTGTGGCGTGAGAGCGTGTGAAAACGGTCAAATGCGTGTGTCTCACGCTCAATGCGTGAGAGTTGGCAACCCTGAGCTAGAAGCTCCAAATGCCATGAACTATGGTAGATCAAATAGCTTGCTAGCTAGCTAACTTAGCTAGCTACAAGTAGGTTGCTAAGTCAGTTTTCTTTGTGTACTAGCAATAGCCTACTTAACTAGCTAGCTAACCAACCATGTATACAACACTAATGTCTGACTTATTTTAACATAGGCTTACATAAACAAAGCGTAAATCTTATGGGACTGAGGCAGGCAGAGAAGGCACTTGAAAATGAAGGAGTGATTTTTCTTTTCGACTAAAGGCATTTCACTCAGATAAGGCCTTGGGTTTAGTGTGGACGAAATAATGGAAGATTCTTCCATTTTTCTGTGGGGATCTGTTCTCCCTAACCGTTACGTAGCTGAAGTGACGTTGAACCGCACGCTGATTGTTTGTTTCTTTATTTTTTTAATGAACACATGCCAGACGGAACGACAGAGTTCACATAATGTAGTAGAATGAAAAGTAAAATACTTTTGACTTTTAAATGTTGTGGAGTTAAAGTAAACAGTTACAAAAATGGAAATTCCTGAATACAGTAAAGGAACTTAAAAAATTACTTAAGTACAGCAATGAATTACATATAGCCTACTGCCCACAACTGCAGTGATATACTACAGCAATAACAGTGAAATACTACAACAATAACCGTGAAATACTACAGCAATAACAGTGAAATACTACAGCAATATCTTATCAAACTCACTGCAATGTAAAGTATAGCAGCAGCAGATACTGTTACACTACCCAGGGGGTACACTACTACTTGTGAAGCAGCATCACTACTGCTTCACACAGTACTGTTTATGAGTCTCTTGTTAATATTTACCAAATAAAATAGCTTGAATTCCTGATTCATATGTAACATAAGTACAAACTCTGAAATGGGCTGCATGGAAATAGTGATCCTACATCACAACTGACACACTGGGGTGGACAGCAGACGTAAACATGGAGCCCGATTCCCTCTGTATATTATTTGCATGAAGCTCCTTTATGAAAACATATAACATAAAAAGCACTACACAGATCCATTTGAAGTTGATGCCATGTTTACTGCGCTGTATATATAATCCAGGGCAGCGTGAAGTAGCTTGTACACATTACAATTATACTAGCAGTCAACTGGCCGTAGTGTGCAGCAATCTCATATTTCATTCATGAACTGAATAAAAATCTCTGGGGTTATTGTTAACCATTACCTTTAATCCACAACTACCCACATGGTTTAAGTGAAATGTTATACCGTGGGCATTACTACTGCCACTCTATTCAGAACCAGTGCAACTATAGTTAATTTCAGACCAGTCAGATAAGTTTGTTTATCTGCTTTAGGCTCGGTCAGTTCAGAATTTTGTCCTTCCTCTAGTGTGAACAAGACATGCCGGTTTAGTGTATTGACTGTTACGTAACAGCTCCAATAAGAGCACAGATCACAGTGACAATCTCAGCCCAGCTGCATATCTAAGATGGCAAGAGTGAGGGCAAGGGAGGGAGGGAAAGAGAGAGAGAGGGAGAGTGAGAGAGAGAGAGAGAGAGAGAGAGAGAGAGAGAGAGAGAGAGGAGGGAGGAACCCCACCCACTACCACAATTACAACCTCTCGCTCATCGTCTATTCTGCCGTCACCCTCTCCCTCTCTCCCTCTCCCTCTCCCTCTCCCTCTCTCCCTCTCCCTCTCCCTCTCTCCCTCTCTCTCGTTCTCCCCTCAAGCATCCAATTACTGTCCCTATTTCCCGAACCACTTCCATGAATTAACCACAACAGCTATGGCTGAGCGAGGAGTCAGTGGAGCATGAGTGCTCGGCCGTGGCTACGGGGATCCTGGCACTCCCGCCAGGCACGCCCGCCTTCCCACTCCTGGCATGCGTCAGCACAGCCTGCGATACTCTCCGGGGTCATGCAGAGCATGGGGTGGGGGTAGCCCCGGCGGAAAGAAGTCTATGGCTGTAATAGAGCATCCCCTGATGATTCGCTCTGAGTTGAGCTCTCGGCCCACTCTCGGTCCGTGGACCCATGGGAGTGCAGCTGCAGGTGAGACTTGGCACGTGCCCCGAGCAGCTAGCTGCCTTGGCTTGGGTAACGTGGTTAAAATCGCATGTAGCAATGCCTGCCATGTACATGCATTTCACAGGAGAGCAGGACGAAACGTGTGTGATGCCATTCTGGGACAGCCGTGATTCCAGCCCAAATATTTACATGTCCTAGTATTACAGAGCGTGGCTCTTTTAAAGACAGAGAGGGACTGAAGCAACAAGAAGCAAACGCTGCCATCAGGTAGAAGAGGAAAAACCGCCTACCTGAATCTCTAACGCCTGTTAATGGTGAGCGATACATCCAGCCACAGGGTGAGCTAGGGAGCAGACGCTGCAGGATATCACGGCAAAGCACAGAGCTGTCAGCTGGGGCTTAACACAGCATCCTCAGAGCAGACAGATAAGGAGAGAAGGAGAGGGAGAGAGAGGGGGGGAGGGAGGGAGAGAGAGAGAGATAGCCCTACACGGTGCAGTGGTAACCTGCGTGTGGACATAGATGGGAGTGTGTAGTTCTTCTTTCAGCAGCCTGTCCTGTCGCTCGCTCTCTGGTGTCGGGACTCTGATCAGCGCTGAGCCGGAGCATCAGGACGCAGGAACATGGTACTCCGAGACAGGGAGCCGGCGAGGTCTCACCCCCTCCCGTCTCTCCGTCCACCCGTCGCACGTCTCCAGTGCGCTGCACCTCTGCTCAGACGGCGTGTCTGTGTCTCCCGACTCTCCTCCTCCCACCGCAGATGAAGGAAGCACAATGAGCTTCGTGCGGACGGCACGGACAAGGGAGCAACGGAGAAGCCTGTGCGCTCAGACCCTAACCCTGCTCAGAGGGGAGGGTATGCATGCGTGTGGACCTGTGTGTGTGTGTGTGTGTGTGTGTGTGTGAGGTGGGGGGCGTGGTGTGTGCTCTCTAAGGGCTGAAGAGCGTCAGGATCCGCAGGAAGGAACCTCACACCTCTCTCTCTCTCTCTCTCTCTCTCTCATTCACTCAGAGAAATGTGCCAAGCACCAGTAGCAACGAACCCACCGGTACACGTGATGCTGTGAGAGAGAGAGAGGGAGAGAGAAAGAGAGAGAGAGAGAGAGAGAGAGACTGGGGAGGGAAAGGGAGGGAGAGGGAGAGAGAGGGAAAGCTAGGAGAGGGGGAAGAGAGAGTGGGAGGGGATGAGTAAAGTGGATGAGAATGTATGAGCATGTGTGCGTGTGTTTGTGTGAATGTGTGTGTTTGAGAGGATGATACTGGGACTGAGATCATGTGTGTGTGTGTGTGTGTGCGTACGTGAGTGTGTGTGTGTGTGAGGGATGTAGGTGATAGGCAGATCAGCACCTTTACTGTACATGGGCACAGTTTACAGCCACAATCATGTTCTTCTCTACCCTGACACACACAGTCTTACATGACTGATCTGTACTGATTGTGCTTCCAGCTATCTATCTCACCCTCTACATCCACCAGGGTAATTACGCCTCTTTATATACCACACTGTCTATACACCACCCTCTCTATAGAACACCACCCTCTCTACAGAACACCACCCTCTCTATAGAACACCACCCTCTCTACAGAACACCACCCTCTCTACAGAACACCACCCTCTCTATAGAACACCACCCTCTCTATAGAACACCACCCTCTCTACAGAACACCACCCTCTCTATAAAACACCACCCTCTCTACAGAATACCACCCTCTCTATAGAACACCACCCTCTCTATAAAACACCACCCTCTCTATAGAATAACGCCCTCTTTCCCACCCTGGGAATGCACCAGAATCCCTAATCACACATGATAAGGGAACACTGTATGCCTTCTGTTCTGCCCATTATACAACCATTTAATGTCTGATTAAACATACATTACATGTTTTATTCATGTACACATTTCCACTAATAATAAAGCATGCTTTCAAAAAATCCAGAATCCAGTTTAATCCTCATGAATGCTCATTTAAATGGCTATTTTAATATAATGAAAAATAACTTAAACCAAAGAACTTTAAACAAAAACAAGATCAGAACCTCTTGGACATGCTGTGCATGGGGTGTATGGCGTATACAGGGTGTGTGTGGGGGTAAGCAGGATGCATGTGGTGTGCAGGGTGTGAGGGGTGAGCAGGGTGTAATGGGTGTGCGGGATGTGAGAGGTGTGGTCACACACAGACAGCACTTCCTCAGCTGTTACCCATAATTGAATAGTGCATCTGATCCACTGTTTAACTGTAGAGTGCGTCTGATCTGGTTTAACTGAAAAGAGCGTCTGATCCACTGTTTAACTGTAGAATGCGCCTGATCCACTGTTTCTTTTAAATGAGACTGAAGACTGTGATGGTGATGAAGTGCAGGACAAGGTTTTGCTCCCAGTGGATCTGTTTCTCACTGGCTGCATTTCCCCACTACTCTCTGCACGCTGAAGTGCTCAGGAAACTCGACCCGTGTGATCTAGTCCCTAAAAACAGCCACAAATTGTCTGGCCTTCCAGCAAGATTATGTTTTGTGCTCTTTCACTGTGTTTTGGAGGAGTGTTGGGGGAGGGGTGGTAGATAGATAGATAGATAGATAGAGAGAGAGAGAGAGAGAGAGAGAGAGAGAGAGAGAGACAGAGCGGATGGGAGAAAGGGAGAGATAGAGAGGGAGGGAGAGAAAGAAAAAGAAAGGAGGAAGAGGGACAAAGGGAAAGAGATGTATGGCTCTTGTATGCCCCCTAAAGGTGTTAGTGAGTAACAAACATTTTAACTCACCGTAAAGAAGTCAAGGATGGCCATTTATCCCCATCATTCATATATACACAGAGACTAACTCTGGGATTCTCTGGGATTCATACTAGATCCCAGGCGGACCTCAGTCTGCACTATGCTCACTTCAATAATTAATATTTAGCTACTTCAGCATGCCATACTTTATAATGATGGAATATCCAACCCTGCTCTGGGAGACCTACCAGGTACTAGTCCCAAACCTGCTTTCCAGAGACTTGTAATTTAATTCCAAACAGCCGTGGGAATCTACCTCCCTGCAGAGTGTAGTGCAATCTTACAATCTGACACATAAGCCTCTGATATCCAGATGCTATGGAAGACCTCAATTGACTGCACAGGATGTGTTAGATCAGGGTTAGAGCTGATCTCTACAGTGTGGTAGGTCTCACTGGAGGTGTGAATCCCCTCTGTTCCAGTTCCTCTTCTTTAAACCATTCAGCAGCTTTTAAACAACCAGCCATAAGTTCCCATCATTGGCTGGTGGTGGCATCTGGGAGCTTGAGCGAGAAGATGGAGTCATCCAGAAATTGAGGATGATAGCATCTGTGACTCGGCCAGTATGGACATATTCTCACATTACAGTAGAGGGGTAGACTTCTCCGACTCATGCAGGGACCACACTAGTCCTCTGCGTCCTCTGTCTCTGTCTCCTCCTTCCCTTCCTCTCTCTGCCACTTCTAGCTTCCTCTACTCCTCGCCCTCTAGAAAAGTGAAACTTCTCTCTCTCTCTCCCTCTCTCCCTCCCTCCCTGTCTCTGGATGGTTACCAATATCACTCTCCCTCCCATCCTCTCTCTTTCTGTCCACTCCCTCTGTCTCTGTTCCGGTTTCCCTACCCAGTCCCAGACGTACAGGCATGTAGCCCAGACCCCACAGAGGCATGCCCTCCTGCAGGCTAACGCCGCCTTGCAGGCTGGTGCTGCCTTGTGTTTACACTGCCTCAGTGACCCACATAGAGCAGAGGCAAAACCCTCTACATGGTTCAGTTCTGCCAGGCACATACACACACAGAGTACAGACTCTATATCAGTCCTGTACATGTGGGGAGAAGGGTGTCAGAAAATGTCAGAAAGAGTAAAAGAGAGAGAGCGAGAACTAAAAGAGAGAGGGCATTTCATGGGTATGGCTCTCAGCTTTTACGTTAAGGTCATGGTGGATTGTATTATGAACATACATACAGTATGTCAGGAAATGTACAGAAAGAGCCTGATAGATGACGATAATGACCCTTGTTTCAAAATTGGCCTCCACGCTGCATATAGGATGAAGTGAGATGTATGGTGCAGTGTATAGGGTCATGAGGTCACACGTGTGCTGAGTCCCACAGAGTTTTACCAGCTCCCAGTGTACCTGCATGAAATTTGTTCAAACAAAAGGTTATGCGCCTGGACACTGTAATTAGATTAGGGATTGCCCAAGCATTGTGCGAATCAAGTACATGATTGAATGTAAGACTCCAGGCTTTACCCTGAGATAAGGACAGATCACCAGCCCCAAGCACTAACCATACATGCTTGTATTTGTTTTGTGCTAATTGCAATAAATTTGCAATTTGTGAGACCACATAAGAGTTTGCAAAGTTTAAAAATCCTTTTGCATCCTATTTCATCTTGATATTATTACATCATGTTGCATCATATCCTCAGAATATCCCTTTGACACTGTGATCTGATGCATTGTTCTTTTGTCTGCGCTTCTGAAAAGCAGCTGCAGCATCAGAGCGTGAAGCACATCTCCTGTAATCACTTCTGTGCTTGCTTTATGAGACATAGAGCCCCAGCATGACGGTGCTATGCTGGGCCGAAGCAGCAGGGATGCCTGGGTTACGTGCTACTGTATGTAACATTGCGGGAGCAGAGATACTGGCTGTATGGGTGAAGGGTAATGGCCTTCATGTGGAAAGGTTTATACCAGCAGAGTGCTCACAGTGCTGCTAAGGAAACGTTCACTGTTTTCCACTTGAACAATTCCACAATCCCTCACTGTGACACAGACTGGCCTGTCCACACACACACACACACACACACACACACACACACACACACACACACACACACACACACACACACACACACACACAAATGCACTCAGTCAGTTTGCTGGTACTGGTACAATAGATCACTGGCCTAGAACTAGTTTTAATGCATCTTGTATGTCTGAAAAGCTTGAATTTCGGTAACAGCTGTTGGAGCTAAATCACTTTTGTCCTGACTTGCGATACCTCATGTCCATGATGCCGCTAACTAGAGGTCTGGAAATCCTGGATTTCAAACCATAATTCTTTAGAAATACTTGTCTCAAAAGTTGTTTTCTCCATACAAAATGTGACTCCCCAGAGGAACACACAAAGAGCAGATGAAGACCAGCAAAGAACTTTCCATCCATTACATTATTTATTACTACTACCACCACCACCAATACTACTACTACTACAACTACTGCTACTAATAACACAATAATACTTCTCATACTACTATTACTATATACTGTAACGTTTAGGCAGGGGGGACTGGACACTAGTAAAATGTCTCCGGCCTCCCTTGGGATGCAGTCAAAGCTCTGCTGGATGTGGGAATTAAAGACCTTTCTGAGATGTTCTCAGCAAACCCTCACGATAGGTTTGGGACTGCCAAGTCTGTCCTGCATCCTCGCCCGCCATCTTATCCAACTCACCACTAGGTGGTGATCGGTTGACAGCTCAGCTCCTCTTTACCAGAGTGTCCAAGACACACGGTCTCCAGTCTGACAACACGATTAGAAAAATCGATCATCAAACTATGACCTAAGGTGTCCTCGTGCCATGTGCACTTGTGGACACCTCTGTGCTCGAACATGGTGTTCGTTATGGACAAACTATGACAAGAACAGAAGTCCAATAACAGAACACCACTTGGGTTCAGATTGGAGAGGCTGCTCCTCCCAATCACGCCCTTCCAGGTCCTACTGTCATTGCACATGTGAGCATTGAAGTCCCCCAGCAGAACAAGGTCATCCCCAGAAGGGGCACCTTCCAGTATCTTCTCTAAGGACTCCAAGAAGGCCAGATACTCCAAACTGCCATTTGGTGCATAAGCACAAACAACAGTCAGAGCCTGTTCCCCAATCCAAAGGCGCAGGGAAGCAACCATCTTGTCTACCAGGGAAAACCCCAATACACAGGCAGTGAACCGGGGTGCTATGAATAAGCCTACTCCTGCCTTCCACCTTTCACCCAGCAGTAATTCCATAAAAGAACAAAGCATCCTACCCAAATGTTTCTGATTATTCTTGCTCACCACTTAAAGGTTCAAAATTTCAACAACTATACTACTACTATTACTCATAATGCTACTGCTACTACTACTATTACTACTAGGAACACTACTCATATTGCTACATCTACTGATACTACTACTACCACTACTCATACTACTGCAAGTACTGCGACTACTGCTACTACTACTACCACTACCACTCACAAAAAGCATGACAGTATGGTGTCCGGGCTGCCCTGACACTAACTGCACAATGAAAGTGTGTATATGCACAAAGTGTGGTTTATCAGATGTGATGCTGTACTAATTCCTGGTCAAGGCTTTAGATCTGCACGCAGGGCAACCAAAGAATTAACCACTGCACACCCAATACTTCAGAATTCAGAGAGCCGTCTGTCAAGATTTGGAGGTCTGACCACATTCAGCACCAGGGCAAACAGCTCTGCCTAAAGCCCCTCTAAACCCAAATAATCTGTCTCTCAAATCCACTCCTAAATAGTAGAAAAATCCAATGTATTTTTAAACCATACTTGAATCCAGAATTAAAGGAATGACGCTTCTATAGAATAAGACTGAGGAATAAAAACCCTTCAGAGAGAAGAACATGATTCCTCCCTCACTATCCCCTCTGTAAGTCATATTCACCTGTCACAACATTATGTGCACAACCTAGTTTTAATATGAAGTTATGTTACCTTCATGGTCCTGGGCTTGATGGTCTCTTTATACTCATTCTTCTTGTTATGCATTCACAAGATCACTTGGCATGAAAGTGTAGGGCGGGAACCAAGTATGATGACACAGGAATCTCATGCAATCTCATTTACTGACTCCAAGGACACAGCAAAGTGTCAAACAGAGGAACGCTAAACCACACAAACACAAATACACCACAAAGCAAAACTCTGGGGCTCCATATCTGGGTTCACCCTCCTGGGAGGGCACCAGATTCTGTCTGGGAAAGCACAGGATAATGAGATTTTGAGATTAAACACTCAACACTCATGAAAATATTTAAACAGCAGTGAAACCGTTATGTTGGTAATCTTAAGCAATTTCTTTTTTCTAGCTTGAGGGTGCTAGAATGTTTTCTAGAGGAGGAACATTTGATTAGCGTTTGATTAGTATCTCCCTGACTACACAGGCTACCCATCTACCCATCAATGTACATCCTGTAGACAGGCTTAAAATGGACCAGTGGTTAGCAAAGTTTAGGTGCTGGGACAACAGTGAGGATAATTTTTTTTTAAAGTAAAATTAGATCAATTGGTCTGCGTATAAAGTGAACAACATTAAATATTTCTCGGCACTTGTCATTATTGGCATGCCCTGTATATCTCAACATTTTGGTGTTGGACTGTTCAGGGTCAAATGTTAAGCCCATGAAAACCCCTGAAATCTTCTGAAAACCCATGAAAACCCCTATAGATAAGAGTATTTATAAACACATGAGTATCTATAAACACATGAGTATTTATATACAAGAGTATTTATACACATGAGAATATACTGTATATACAAGAGTATTTATACACATGAGTGTTACACAAGCAGGTCTGCACACTGCTTTATACACTGGGAAGGAACCAAACATGTTTTCAAGACCTTTCGTATTGCTGAAGGGGATGATGACAATTATGAGACTTTGTTGGCCAAATTAGACAGTTACTCTGTACCCAAAGTTAATATCATCCATGAATGGAGTTGTCTGGAGGGCAATGGTAGAGTTGTGGAATCAGCACCACCCTGGAACAGAAAGGACAACAAATGTTATAGATGAGGGAAAACACATGCCACACAAGACTGATGCCTGCAGTGTTAAAAGATTCTCTGCTGCAGTTTGCCATACTTGTGATACATTGTCAAAACTCTAAACACAGCAACACACAAATAGCCAAATAGTTAATATCATGTTCAAAATCGCATTTTCTTAACTAAATAACAACTCTGCATTTCACAACGCAAACAATGTTTTCTTTTTATACACCAACTTTGTTAAAACACAGCAAACCTGGTCCAGTATCCAATCATTCTTTCAAACACTAGCACATATTCTCTTTTCGAGATGAACATAGTCAATCACTGCCACTGTAAAAAAACTAACATTTGATGGCAATACAGAAACAGTATTACATGTAATATTTTACTCTCTCCCAGCAAACAACAGACATTTTACAGTAACATCTGTTGTTTTCTTAGTCAGTTCATTTGTACTGTAATCCGCTTCATTTGGACGTGTGCATTTTTGGCAACATACTGTCTAAACCAGGGGTGGTCAATTAATTTTTACAAGGGGCCACATGAGAAACCTGAATTGTGTCAGAGGGCCACACAAACGAAAATGACGTAAATGCGGTGGCTCCGCCCACCTCACGCGAACTTTCGCGACGACGGAGCCAATTATACTTGCTGCATCACATTCTGTGCAGTGTTGTCCGAAATGATATGTGGTAGTATAAAGAAACACCCCTCAACAACAGGGGAAGGAACATTTACCTGAAGAATTTTAATGTTGCTTTGTGTTTCATGTTTGAAAAGTGCTGGAATTTAGGCTAAAGTACTTTAAAATGTTTGAAATTGTAACTACTTCGTTTCACAACAAATATCTGTCTGACTGAACAGTTCTCTTGTATTACATTAGCCTCTTGTAATTCCAGGACAAAACATGAGAGAACAAGAAGACGTTAAGTTCGGGAGTTTTGAAAAGAAACAACCATTAAATAATGTGATTAAAAACGAATCATTTCGTATGGAAAAGATTCCATGCCAAATCGAAATGTAATTGCTACTTGGCAAAAATGGAAATGCAATCCACAAAATGCATTGCTTTTCCATACAAACATGCAGAATACGTGCCACAATGAAATGCAAAAGCACTATTACATTACGTTTCAATGCACTTTATCTCTTTATTGAAAAACAATACACAAGAATTACCATTCAAAACCAAAACGCTGAATTTGTGCCAGAATTGAATATAATACAGAAGCCACCTTGAAATGCAATCGACTGAACGTCATTGTATTCCACTGTGTGTCTCTGCGAAGCTGTAATCGTGCCAGAATGAAATCTAATCACTGTCCAATAGGAACGCTCGCCTGCATTTGGGGCAGGGCTTAGACTCCAGTCAGAAGCAATCGCTCGTAATTGGACTTGAAAGCAGTAGAAATGTCTTTTCACGACAGAATAAAAGAGGAAATAAACAGTCTAATTGGACAAATTGAGGTTGGTGCAGTTACAGACGACTACGTGCTTAACTTAATTAATATATTGAAAATGGACCTTGAAAGTGTCGTACATGTCACCCCTGGAAGTGAATTCAGCTGAAATGTCTCTGCAGCCGGGATCCATTGCATCCAGGAGGGACATTTGGTCATGGGGCCGATGATCATACACCTTCCACCTCCAGACTGAAAAAAGTTCCTTAGTGGTGTTGAGGAAAGGCAAGATGGGCGGGAGGAAAAGGGACATCCTTCTTGGATGGTTTATAAACCAGTTTGTGATGACATGAGAATGACAAAATGCTACATTTTCACATCACAAATGTCCTTGTGTTTCCTCCCACCTGTTCCATTTCTGCTTCTGGAACCAGTTGTTGGTAGAGTTCATTCAAAAACGAAAGAAGGAGGTCTCTGTTATAGGGACAAATCTGGCATTTGTGAAGGACCAAACCAGCACTTGAGATTTCAGGACAAATTGTTTTTGCTCCTCTGACCTGGTACATTACTGTACTTCATTTTATTTCATTGATCTATATGTGCAAAAAATATGTATTACAGTAATAGCTTTTCAGCTGCCTTTGTTTTTGCAGAACTTTGCATTTTATACAATATTTTGTATAAAATTGGATCAATATACTTGTGCAATATAATCAGTATAAAACCGGTGCAATATTTCGTAAGGGTGTCTTCTTTGGCACTGAACATGGGGATGCCACTGTAGGATTGCCAGGCAGTGTCTTCCATGCAGAAGATAAGCGACACGGTGGAGTAAGGAGTGAGGACAGGCAGTGACCCTGGCCAATCACTAAAGTTGGCCACTGTCAAGGCCAGAGGACATTGGGTCAAAAGGACAGCCTGATTGAGACGAGCAACATGTCCCAAAGAGAGCACAGAGGCCCTCCTGTCCTGAAGACCAGATACGGCACATCATGTACGTGGTACATTCTGAGCTCAGACATCCATCCATCCATTCATCCATCCATCCTCTTTACTGCTTAATCTGACACGGGGGCACCGGAACCAATCCCAGCATCATGGGGCAAAGGCAGGGTATGCCATTGGTTGGTCACCAGTCCACCATACGAGCTGAGACCTGTGACCCCAAAACTAACCAGTTATGTTCACTGGGAATAAAAAATGTTATACAGTAGTGAAGTGGTCAAATTGTGGAGCATAATAATAATAATAATCATAATATTTATTATTTTTAACAGCGTTATTCGCAACACTGGTCCTGATTAAGCTCTAAGCAGAGGAACTAAGTGGTTCTGGAGTGTGTTCTGATTAAGCTCTTAGCAGAAGAACCGTGTGGGTCTTGAGTGTGTCCTGATTAAACTCTAAGCAAAAGAACCTTGTGTGTCTTGAGTGTGTCCTGATTAAGCTCTAAGCAGAAGAACCATTTGTGTCTGGAGTGTGTCCTGATTAATTAAGCTCTAAGCAGAAGAACTGTGTGGGTCTGGAGTGTGTCCTGATTAAGCTCTAAGCAGAAGAACCATGTGGGTCTGGAGTGTGTCCTGATTAAGCTCTAAGCAGAAAAACCATGTGGGTCTGGAGTGTGTCCTGATTAAGCTCTAAGCAGAAGAACCACATGTGTCTGGAGTGTGTCCTGATTAAGCTCTAAGCAGAAGAACCATGTGTGTCTGGAGTGTGTCCTGATTAAGCTCTAAGCAGAAGAACCATGTGGGTATGGAGTGTGTGCTGATTAAACTCAGAGCCTGCAGGGAGCACATAGCTTCTCCAACAGCAGGACACAACCGCTCCATGCTGTAAGAGTGTATAGTAATTAATCTAGCACTCACTCAAATAAATCACCCACACACAAACAGAAACATCTATTCCACCTCTCGTCTCTCTTCCTCCCTATTGCGTTCGCTCGCTCTCTTTCATGCATGTACATTTAAGATAAGGACTTTAAGATGAAGAATATCAGAGCTGATTATGACTTGAATCTTTTATCAGATAATTACTAGCTAATGTTTGCATCTCAGTTCTAAATCATCAGCAGTCTGTGAAGGGTTGTGGTGTGTGTGGGGGGGGGTGAGTGTGTGTGTGTATGTGTGGTGTGTTCTCTAGTTAAGCTAGAGTTAGGGTGGGGTTAAGAGGGTGTGGTTTAAGTGTCTAGAGTTAGGGTATTAAGTAACTCTAGACACTTAAGTAAGTAGAGTAAGGGGTTAAGAAGTGTATGTTTTTCCTCCACTGCACATCAGCTTGTCATTTCTCTATAGGCTAACCTTTAAATGATTCACACCTCTCCCATCCACTTACTCACTAATGCCATCTCACACTCATCTCATCTCTTCAGGACTTTGCAGTCTTCCTCAGGACTCTTCAGGACTCCACAGGACACCTGCTCCATTGTAAGGGAGTGTTATTATGCACTTTGTCTCTCTTCTTGTCTGCTCTTGCATTCTGAGTACTGTCGTTCTGTCTCTTTGTTGAACTGAGTGCTTTATCCACGCTTTGCATATATGTGGGCCTGCATATCTTTAATTTCACTCTTAAGGGGAGCAGGCAAATGTTGCCAATTGAAATCATTCATTGTATTTTTTATGAAGAACTTCATACATTTCTCCCACATTTACAATAGAAGACAATTTACAGTCATTTGCCGGTGTTTTGATCCCCAAAAAGAAAAACTCTTTCTCTCGCTCTCCCTCTCTTTTCTCTGCCCCCTGCCTTTGTAATGCAGGTCCCGCAAGACTCAGTGCTTGTTGATTCAAAGAGACTCTTAATGTATGAACAGGAAGCTGTAATATCCCATCTATAGTGTCATATTGTAGTGGACATAATAGTCCACTACAACATGACAGTTACTAGTTTTAAAAGGTTGATGACATCTGTTTTCTCCCCACAGTCCTGCAGCATGAGCTTTAGTGGAGAAAAGACTTTAACACAAAAGAGCACTGAGACGACTTTCTCTTTAAAGCTATTGTCAGTAAGATTCAAACATATTCCAAACATAATCCATGTTGAGTCATTTACTGGCTCTGTCATTTACTGATGCATGTGTGTGATAGTAGGAAACCGTCAACATCACAAACCTTCATATGCTTTCATTTGTTATCCATCATAACTTTTTCAGATCTGGTTGTGAGGTGCAAAGCATCATTGCATTTGAAATATTAGATAATCTACCAGCTTTGTTCAGGCAGTGCTTCAGACTGCCTTAAAGAGTCCAATTGCATTGTGGGAGTAAAAATATTCTGCTGGTGCTGTTAAAGAAGCTGTACAAGGAAGGATGAGGCAACCAGTTCACTGGGGCTACTGGTCCATGATCAGTGAACTGGAGAGATGCTTTCACCTTATTCATTAATATTGCATGTTTTATTATTTCCCCTAGCTTCGAGGAGCTGGGCTTTGTTTGGTTTGCACATTCATGACTCCCTGCTCTTTTTGTCTGTCTATACTCTCGTTTTGATTTCAAGATCTTTTATGTTTTATATTAAGAACAGTAGCAGTAAACGATATGTCTGCCATCTAAATAAAATATAAAATTCTTGATATCCAGAATTTATAATAATAATAATATAATATTATATTATAATAATATAATTTATTATTATTATATTATCCAGAATATATCCCTACTGTTTGTCTGGAAGGTACAACTGAAGCGTTTGACTTCTTCAGTGTTTGAGTACATGTTACAGCTGTGGTGTGAATGTAAAGGTGGGACCCATTTTTGGACTTCAACCTTTTGGTTAATCTTTATCTGTGCTTTCAGTAGCTCCATGACTGCGTCTGGAAAGACATGAATGGTTACATTGCCATCAAACTTTACAAACCCCTTATTTAACCCTCACTTATCCATCACATATCCCCTCATTCCTTCATTTAATCCCTCACTTATCCCCTCATCCCCTCATTTAATCCCTCACTTATCCCCTCATCCCTTGATTTAATCCTTCACTTATCCCCTTACTTACACCTTCACTTATCCATATTATCCAGTCTGTAGGGAGGAACGTGAAGCAGAAGCTTCATGGTGATCATTTCCATGTGGTTGAGTCTAAGCTGTTGATTAAAACTCAGTGAGGCACAGCGAAACAAACAACCTCATTTTCATTCAGGCATCATCATTATCGAAGGCAAATAAAAAATAAATGAACGAGGTCTTTGTTTTCACATTTAGCAGATATCAACATCAGCCATTACAGCCTTCCCCAGGGTTCATGAACTTCCCCAGGGGTCATGACTTTCCCCAGGGTCCATGACCTTCCCCAGGGTCCCAGTCTGCAGATTCATTATCTGACTCTGGATGATATCGTCAGCCAGACACTAACATGTCCAGTTGAGTTGCACAATAGATACATAAGTAAATATATGTTAATAAAATGCAAACATGTCTTCTCTCTCTCTCTCTTTCTCTCTCTCTCTCTCTCTCTCTCTCTCTCTCTCTCTCTCTCTCTCTCTCACACACACACACACACACACACTGTTTTACACTGTTTACAAGTGACTATATACCCTTGGAGGGAAGGTGTTTTAGAATGCAAACAGAACCAATATGAAGGGGCACAGCTTTGAAGACAGAGTTGCATAAAGTTGAAACTTAGGAAGAAGGATCTAATCCTAATGTGACGCCGGAGGCGTCGGGACAGAGGCACCCGGAGACGGGGGTTGAACAGAAGGATGTTTATTGTCCATGGCAACCAAACCAGTAAAGCTCTTAGCGCACACTGCAAGTGATGCAAGGTAAAGCTCGTAGCGCACACCAGTAAAGCTCTTAGCGCACACACTATAAGTGATGCAAGGTAAAGCTCGTAGCGCACACTAGTAAGGCTCGTAACGCATACACTGCAAGTGATGCAAAGTAAAGCTCGTAGCGCGCACGCAGGTAGGGAACGCAGTGACTGACACGCAGAGACCAGAGACACTCATGTAGCGGCAATGTGCAGCACTGGACCAGACGACCTGCGGGCTTAAGAAGAGCAAAGTAAACAAGAAACAGGTGCTCAGTATGATGGTGATTGTGACTGTGGGAGTGGTTGCGTGCGCGGGGGTGTGTGCTGGGATTGGTTGCTGGCCGGGATGCACGCCCTCTGGTGGCGACCCGGCCCCCTCACCGTGACAGAGCCCTCCCCCAAGGACCCCTCCATTCGACTCCCATGCGGTCTTCCCCGTCGCTGCGGAGCTGGCCGTTCTGGATGTTCCCTGTGGAAGTCGGCGATAAGGGAGGGGCCTACCACTTGAGAGGCCGGTATCCAGGAGCGCTCCTCTGGTCCGTATCCGACCCAGTCCACCAGGTACTGTAAGCCACCTTTTCTGCGCCTCGAGTCCAGTAACCTCTCCACGAGGTACGCGGGTCCGTCCGGTAACTGCAGCGGCGAGGGCAGCCGTGACGTCGAGGCCTTCTCCAATGCACCTGCTCTGTATGGCTTGAGAGCGGACACATAAAATGCACGCGACACACATCTGTCTTCGGGCAGACTGATGCGGTATGTCACTGGGTTAAGCCGCCTCAAGATGACGTACGGGCCGGCATATCTCTCCCCCAATTTACCTCTCCTGCCCAGGCGTCCATCTTCGGTGGAGACCTACACCTTATCCCCTACCTGATAAGATGGGGCCTCTCCCCTCCGACGGTCGGCTTTCCTTTTGAAACGCCGGATCGCCTCCTTCAGCCGCTGATGGGTGTCCTCCCACACCCGCTCGCTCCTCTTACACCACTCCTCGACGATGGGCTGGTCTGAGGACGCAGCGTTCCAAGGATAGAGCGGCGGCTGGCGACCGAGCACGCACTCGAACGGAGTCATCCCCGTGCTGGAATGTGTGAGGGAGTTCTGTGCGTACTCGGCCCAGGGCAGAAGGGCGCACCATGTGTCCGCGTGCTCGCTGCAGTAAGCGCGCAGGAATTTTCCCACCTCCTGGTTCGCGCGTTCCACCTGTCCGTTAGCCTGCGGATGGTAACCAGAGGTTAGGCTCACCGTGATGTTCAGCTTGGACAGGAATTCCCTCCACACACGCGAGGTGAACTGCGCTCCCCTGTCCGACACGATATCCTCAGGCAGACCGAACTGCCGGAATACGTGCCGAAACAGAAGATCCACAGTCTCTCACGCGGTGGGCAGGCCCCGCAAGTGGAGGAAGCGAACCATCTTCGAGAACCGGTCTATCACCACCATGATGACTGTGTTCTCCTCGGACGGGGGGAGGTCCGTGACGAAGTCCAGAGCGATGTGCGTCCATGGCTGCTTGGGTGCAGGGAGAGGGAGGAGCTTACCCGCAGGAGGAGTGTGTGGCACCTTGCACCGCGCACACACCGCGCAGGACGCCACCTGCTGCAGTACGTCCCGGTGTAGCCCCGGCCACCAGTAGCGAGCCCCCAACAACTGAGCCGTTTTAGACACCCCTGGGTGCCCCGTCGCCACTGACATATGAGCCCAGCTGATGAGGGCACTACGGTGCGCGGGGGGAACGTACTTACAGTGCGGCGGGCAACCTGGATGCGGGTTTGCTGCCTCGATCTCCCGATCGATCTTCCACTCCAAAGCTCCCACGATGCACTCAGGTGTAAGCACTGGCTCCTCGCTGGTAGACTCCGTACTGCCAGGAAAGGACCTAAATAGCGCATCCGCACGCTGGTTCTTCTCTCCTGGCCGGTATGTCACCTGGAACTTGAAACGAGAGAAATACAGAGACCACCTGGCTTGACGGGCGTTCATCCGTTTCGTGGTCCTGATATATTCCAGGTTTTTGTGGTCGGTAAGCACGGTGAATGGATGCTTAGCTCCCTCCAGCCAATGTCTCCACTCACCGAACGCCTTCCGCATAGCCAACAACTCAGGTCCCCCACCCCGTAGTTACGCTCGGCGGCGGTGAGCTTCTTAGAATAAAAGGCTATGGGACGGAGGGAGCTATGCTTTTTCGGCCGCTGTGACAGCACCGCGCCTACTCCCACATTCGATGCGTCTACCTCCACTAAAAAGGGACGGTTAGGATCCGGTTGGAGCAGAACCGGCGCGTCGACAAACGCTTGCTTTAGCTGGTTGAACGCTCTCGTAGATCTCTCTGTTCAGCGAAGCTTAACCCCTCCCCCTCTCAGCATGTCAGTAAGGGGCTCTGCGATCTGACTATATGCGCGAATGAACCGCCTATAAAAATTCGCGAAGCCCAGAAATCTCTGAAGCTTGCGCCGTGTGTGAGGCTGCGTCCACTTCACGACCGCCTCCACCTTCCTGTGCTGCATGTGCATGGAGCCTGGCCTAATGGTGTAACCTAGGAAATTCATCTCACTGAGATGGAACTCGCACTTCTCGAGCTTGCAATACAAACGATTGTGCAAGAGTGTGCCCAGAACTGCCCGTACATCACGCACATGTTGGTCGTAGGAGGGAGAATAGATCAGAATGTCATCGATGTAAGCGACAACGCATCTATTCAGATACTCCCTTAAGACCTCGTTAATGAACGCCTGAAAGAACTACGGAGCAGATGCCAAGCCATAAGGCAAGACGCGATACTCGCAGTGCCCCGTAGAGGTACTAAACGCCGTCTTCCATTCATCACCCGCGCGTATGCGAATAAGGTTGTAGGCGCTGCGCAGATCCAGTTTAGTGAAAACTTTAGCCTTCCTTAACTGCTCCAGCGCCAATGGCACTAGAGGCAGCGGGTAGGCAAAAGTTCACTAAGAGGGAATTGAGCCCTCGGTAATCTACGCATGGCCTCAGACCACCGTCTTTCTTCTTTACGTTACGAAGAAGACGCTGGCTGAGGCGGGAGAGGTAGAGGGAGTAATATAGCCCTGATCGAGAGCCTCCTTAACATACTGAGCCATGACCTGCTCTTCTTCCTGGGAAAGCGGATAGACTCGACCGCGCAGGGTGGCGTAGTACCTGCCTTGAGGGTGATGTGACAGTCCCAGGGTCGGTGGGGTGGTAACTGGGTAGCCTTGGCAGCGCTGAACACCTCCGCTAGATCACGGTACGGAGCGGGAATGACCGGGGTGGAGCTGATGTTAGGGCTCTCAATGCTGGTGGATTGTGCAAACACACGGGAGGGAGACCGGGTGCCCTGGAGGGGCGCTACCCACTTCAGCAGCTTACCCGTGGACCAGTCAATAACAGGGTTGTGAAGCTTAAACCAGGGGAGACCTAACGTGATGGAACAACGTGTGGAAGGGATTACATAAAAACTGATAAGTTCCCTTCGGCCCTGAACGTGTATGGTGACTGGTGCAGTGCGGTGAGAAATAAAACCCCCGCCCACAGGTCGCCCGTCCAGTGCGTGCACGCGTCTCGGTCTCTCCAGCTGGATCAGGGGCACCCTCAGCTGCTTGGCAACGCTCCTCCGGATCAGGTTCCCCGAGGCTCCCGAGTCCACTAGGGCAAACACAGGTAGAGACACCGCCCCGTAAGACACCAACGCTTCCCACGTTAACAGACCACCCATCAAAGAAATACTTACCCTAGCCCGCCCCCTTCTTGGACCAGCGGTCTGAGTGAGAGGGGGGTCGGTAGTACCCAAATCCATGGGCTCGACTGTCGTGGTCTCACGGGGCGGCGTGTGCACGGGAGCCTGCGGGGTGAGAGGAAGCGCCGCTCCTCCTTTTCGCTCCTGCAGCAACCTGTCTATGGTTATCGCTCGGTGCACCACCTGGTTCAGGTCTTCTCCCTCGGGCCGACAGCTCAGTTCCGCCCTTAGGTCGGGTTTCAGCCCCGCTATGAAGATGTCTGTCTGGGCGGCTTCATCCCAACCGGTTCTGGCGGCCAGGGTACGGAACTCCAGGGCGTAGTCAGCAGCGCTACGGTTTCCCTGACGTAGCTGCAACAGGCTCTGACCACAAACCCTCCCGCGGCTAGGGTGGTTGAACACCGCCCGCAGTTTGTGAACGAACTGGTCGTAGCTGCGGGTACAGGGTTTCTCTGCGCTGACCTGGGCTGCTCCCCAGTCCAGTGCCTTGCACTGCAGTCGGTTCACCATGAGGGCGACTTTCTCCACATCCACGAGGTGGGGCATGCTGGTGAAATATAGTTTGCACTGGACCAGGAAGCCCTCGCAGCACTCCCCGTTGTAAGGCTCGGGAGGAGGAATCGGTGTCCGCGGTCTCAGAGAGGGTGTGGACGTCTGCGCTGACAAAACCTGGATGCAGCTCGTCAGAGCGGTTACCATTGCGCGGAGTTCCTGGAGCTCCTGCTGTTGTCTGCCCAGGGCGATGCCTTGGTGGGCCAGTACCTCTATAGCGGAGGCGCCCTCGCCTCCGGCTGCTCCAGGCTGCACATTCTGTGATGCCGGAGGCGTTGGGACAGAGGCACCCGGAGACGGGGGGTTGAACAGAAGGATGTTTATTGTCCATGGCAACCAAACCAGTAAAGCTCTTAGCGCACACTGCAAGTGATGCAAGGTAAAGCTCGTAGCGCACACCAGTAAAGCTCTTAGTGCACACACTATAAGTGATGAAAGGTAAAGCTCGTAGCGCACACTAGTAAGGCTCGTAACGCATACACTGCAAGTGATGCAAAGTAAAGCTCGTAGCGCGCACGCAGGTAGGGAACGCAGTGACTGACACGCAGAGACCAGAGACACTCATGTAGCGGCAATGTGCAGCACTGGACCAGACGACCTGCGGGCTTATGAAGAGCAAAGTAAACAAGAAATAGGTGCTCAGTATGATGGTGATTGTGACTGTGGGAGTGGTTGCGTGCGCGGGGGTGTGTGCTGGGATCGGCTGCTGGCCGGGATGCGCGCCTTCTGGTGGCGACCCGGCCCCCTCACCGTGACACCTAACCAGGAAATTTAGCACCTGTTATTCACCCTGAACTCCTAAACTACATTAACCCTATATTCCTTAGCCCTAACCCTAACCCTGAATCCTGGACTCTAGCTCTGAATTACTGAACCCTAACCATAAACTTTTTAACACTAAGCCCTGAAGTCCTTAACCTTAAAGCTAAACTCCTGGACCCCAATCTTGAAGTCCTGGACCTTGAAGTCTCTAACCCCAAGTCACAGTAGGTTTGCATTCTCTCTTCTCCTTTGATTAGTCCAGTGCTTGCTGTCACCCATTCCCTCTGCTCGCTGGATGGAAATGCAGATGTAGCTGACATGAGGAACAACAGGAATACACCTAAAGGACCCCAAGAAGACACCTGATGTCAGGAGCTACACATTACAAATGAGCAGTGTTGCGAATAACGCGTTCAAAATAACAGCGTTAGATAACGTCGTCATTTTGTCAGTAACGGGATAATATAATTAGTTACTTTTCCTGTCGTTACAATGCCGTTTACGTTACTGGTCATTAAAAGCGGTGCGTTACTATATATTGATATATTAATCCAAGCGAACCGCTGCTAGTGAGAAGTAACAGATCCCGATAGGTCACAGTTCTCGGTGTAACACCTGTTTAACTTAACAAGGCAGTAAGCGATTGGCTAAGGCAGCGTTATGGTAGCCAATCAGAGCCAGTGTTTTTACACGCGCGCCGAAGCACGCGAGTGACACGACACAAACGGAGAAGAGGCCGAAATGGCGTCAGGTGCAAGCCGAAGAAAACTAGAACTTTCAAGGCGATATAAACATTATTTAAGAAAATACTTGAAGTTCCTGAATGTCTACCAGACTGGGTATTTGATTTATTTAATTAAGAATAGAGGTTTTATTGTTAAGTTTTCTTCTGTTGTAAACAAACCAGTTGTCTCAGATTGAGAGAATTTAATTTAATTTCATAGATGTAAATGCACTTTATATAGTGTAACTGTTTACTTTTGCTTTTTTTTTCCCCCAAAGATTTGGGATTTTAAAGGATTTTATCCTGCACTGGTCTGTGGATGTGCAATAAATATCAAAAGTTAAACAATTTTCTGATCTTCTCATTTCAACTGACTGTGAAAACTGCTTATTGGCATATAACCTTTTTTTAACTGTAACGCAAATAGTTACTTTCCCTGGTAACGAGTTACTATTATTATAGAGTAATTCAGTTACTAACTCAGTTACTTTTTTGAACAAGTAGCTTAAACAGCAGTTTAAATACTATGGCAAAGTAATTAATTTAATTAAATTGTGCTGTCTTATGCTGTCCTAATGAAATGAATCATGTAACCAAGGGTGTGACATTCATGATGTGTGATATTGACTACACTTCATGCAACACATTTTATACTGGAAATATATTTAATTAAAAATTAGACTGCGCCACCAGTGGCTTAGTCTACATCAGGGATGTCAAAGTCAAATACACAAATACACGGGCCAAAAAAACAAATTTGCTACAAGCCGAGGGCCGGACTGGTTCAATGTTTATTAAAACATATAAAAATAATTGCACATAGCCTATTGAACCAAGACCTAACACAGTGTATATTATTTCATGCTTAAATGAATAAAGCAATATTTTCTTATGGATCTGTCAGTAATTTCAAGTGAAAATATTTTTCAACAAGCAAACATGAATAAAGTAATAAAGGTTTGAAAAGTGCTGGAATTTAAGCTAAAGTATTTCAAAATGCTTGAAATTGTAACTACTTCGTTTCACAACAAATAGCTATCTGACTGAACAGTTCTCTTTTATTACGTTAACAAATACGAGCCTCTTGTAATTCCAGGACGAAACATGAGAGAACGTGAAGGCGCGCGCGCGAAGTTACAAAATTCGAGAGGTGCACGACCTCGCGAACGGACAGCGCGCGAGGCCCTCGCGCACGGGCGGAGCCACAGCGATTACGTCATTTTCGCCGCGCGGACCCTCGCCGCTTGTGCGCGCTGCAGTGACTTCGCGGGCTACCGTTGCATTGTGAGGAATGTAGTGTTTGTGCGTGCAAAACACCAGCGGGCGGCTGTGGCCTGCGGGCCGGTTCTAACAGTAATTAATTATCATCCAGGGGGCCATAGATAATCAATTCACGGGCTGGGTCTGGCTCGCGGGCCTTGACTTTGACATATGTGGTCTACATCACAGGTGTCAAACTCAAGGCCAAACTCAAGTCATTTTATGTGGCCCGCGAGAGCTTAAAAAGCCAAATTGTCCAAAAAAAAAAAAAAGTAAAAGTGAACAAAAACTACATTTCCCACAATTATGTTACCCGCGAAGTGACGGCATCTTGACACTGCAGTGTTTCCATATCGATATCATATCGATGCGATCGATGCGAAGTGTAATTGGAAATACAAATAATGATCCCAAAGAAAGATGGGAAAGCGATGTTTGCGCTTCAAGGAGAAAAACAGGTATGAAGCGGTGGCAGTTGTCAAAGAGTACAATATATGTCTGCATTTTGCGACCAAACACGGAGCTAAGTATGCCAAAATTAGCCATCAAGAAAAACGACGAATTGTCAAAGAGTTAAAAAGCAAACTGCGATCGCAACAGAATGTGTTCACAACCACAAACGAAACTGCAGTAAAAGCTGCTTTGTTGTGGCTAAAGAAATCGCCGCTTAGTCTTTTTCAGAGGGGGCATTTTTGAAGCACAATCGCTATTTTCACAGTAATTGTCAAGTTGAAGACCCTGGCCCCTCCCCTTTGGGCGTGTGTATACGTAGTCCACGTGCTTTGTCTGCGTCAGTGGAACTCCGTGGTGATGGAATAATGTGTCTCACCTGTGAATCGTCTTGTAATCACGTGGGGCCAATGTGGTTTGTCTATTTAATGTGCGCTCGCGCAGTGTCCTGTGCTCGTCGTTGTCTAGAGTTTACACGTTGCTGTGTGTGCATGTTGTTTGTTCTTCGTGCGCTGCCTTGCGCAATAATCGTTATTATTAAAAGTGACGAAAGAAAAAGGAGGATTCGTGTCTCATCCTTCCCTGCTTCGCCGTGCGTCACAGTAATTTGATATTTCAAGTTTTGAACAAAGTAAATGTGATATTTTTGATCATTTTTTCTTTATTCACTTGGATAGTTTGATCGTTGATTGATGGAGTAATGTGGGTTTCATAACCTAACAAATTTAAAGGATTTATGTTATAATAACAGCAACAAGCAAACATTTTTTTTACATTTACGCAAATATATCTGTAATGTTTGTAACTTGAATAAGTAATAAATTCAATTTATTTAACATTAAGGAGTAGGTACATTTATAAGTTACATATGGCCCTTCGTGGGTAATGATTATGCTGATGTGGCCCGCGGTGAAAATGAGTTTGACACCCCTGGTCTACATGATCGACATAAACTGATTTCAGACATGATATTAAGTCGTTTGAATAACAATACTTTCACACTGAATAACAAGCTCCCCTCTACCATCACCCAATATCAGCACCACCACAAGACCCCAACACCACCACACTAGCACTGCCACCAGCAGCAACATCACCATCAACATCACCCAACGCCGGCCCCAACACCAACCCACTAGCACCAAAACCATTCCACTAGCAACGCCGCCAACACCACCTAGCAAGGCCACCAAAAATTGAGCTGTGCTCCTACATGGACAAAAATTGAATATTTCAGGTAAACCCATCCTACCCTGTGTTCAGCTGAAATGAGTTATGCAATTTTAATGTCTATTCCCAGCAGCTGGTGTGATGAGCAGGAGCTGAGCAGGAGTAAGATATATGATCTTTCAGATTACAACCCTTAAACACACATACCATTACACCTTTAGACACACACACACACACACACACACACACAAACACACACACACACACACACACACTACGGCTTACTGACACATATTGCCAAGGGCAGTGTTTTACAATACCTGGAATTGCACCTCTACCGAGAAGAAAGCTGGTCAGTTACTCTCTAATAAACATTAATGTTAATAATAGGGAATGTGTGTATGTGTGTGTGTCTGTGTGTGCATGCATACACTGTGAAGATATACTCTTTCTGAGGGGTTTCCTTGACGGAGCTTTGGAAGGGGGACACACAGATGGCACTGGTTTAATTCACATTTTGCAGGATTCATTGTCAAACTGATTAACTGAAAACATACAAAAACACACACACATGCCAAAGAGTTACCCTTCTGCCTGTGTGCCTGTTCGGTTATCTGAGAAAATACCCATGGCTCCATAGTTTTTTGCACATTTATGCAAACTCAGTTCTACCAGTGTCATATCTATAATAGCACATGCATGCACTCATTTATACATGGGTGGATAAGCTGAACCCCCTCCCCACACTTGTGCATAAGCATACGTACTTACATATATGACACATGTATAGACAAACACCAAGGGAAATATTGCCCCCTACTGCCCACTCCTTTATTACTGGCTGTGTAAATAGGGCAGCTGATACTCCATATTATTCCAGTAACTTGGTTATTTATGCGTCAGAGAGAGAAGAGAGAGAGACAGGGAGAAGAGCAAAAGATAGGGAGAGAAGAGAGGGCATTTTCTTAAAAATCTATTGAATTTGGTTAAAAATATAAGCTGGTTATTTTTTATTTATTAAAAGCACTGCATTCCCATGTCCTCCCTCCCCACACACTCTGCATGGTACACTTGGCTAGGGTTAGGGTTAGGGCTAGGGTTATTTACTTGACTATTACCACTTCAACTGACTCCTCTCTACATGGAGGAGCAGTAGCTGAGACACCCTGCGGAGAAAACTCATTTTCAGCTGCTTGTATTCGCAATCTCATTCTTTTGGTCACTACCAAAAGCTTGTGACCATAGGTGAGAGGATTGACCAGTAAATCGAGAACTTTGCCTTTTGGCTCAGCTGTCTCTTGACCAAAATGGCCCGGTATAGCATCAGCAACACTGCAGCCACCTCACCGATCCACCCGTCAATCTCCAGTTTCATCTTTCATCTGGGGAACAAGAACCTGAGATTAATCCACTTGAGGCAAGGACTCACTCCCAACCCAGAGAGGGAACTCCACCCTTGTCCGACTGAATACCATGGTCTCACTTTGAGAGGTGCTGTTTGTCATCCTGGTGTTACGTGCATGTGCACATCTGCCAGTGTTTTTTTTTTTTTTTTTGTAGGAGATGGTCTGTGGGCCGAACCTTGCCTTTTGAGGGAGAGACCACAGAAGAACAGCAGCTAGGGCCATGCTGCTCTAGCCTAAAAATGTTTGCTGTATCAACCTGGAGTGAGGGTTGAGCTATGAGCCATGTACTATAATTTCTAGCTCTATGGAATTGAGTTTTGGAATTTAGTTGAAATTGGAATTATGTTTTGTTGTTTTTGGGGCTGGACAGGTAAGGTTGAGCACGCTCCTATATATCCACCACATGGGCCTTCTTATTTAGTTTAGACTCATTAGGTAAGGGGCGGACACCCACTTTTGTATGTTTTGCTTATTAGAGTAGCTAGATAAGAATAGTTTTGTTTTTTCTTAGATGAGAGAGTTAGACATTGTTGTTTTGTGTTTCTAGCTTAAGGTGTGTTTGTTTTGTTGTGTACTTTGATTTGGTGTTGTAACGCAGTGTGCGCTGCGGAGCGAGGAGACGGACACAAACGTTGAGAAGAGGGAGATTTAATATAGGGAATTCCATAATCGAAGTCAACAGGGCAGGCAGGAGTCGTAACGGGAGAGCCATCCAAATATGACAGATACAGGGGCATGATAACACAAAATAAATCGAACAGGGCAGGAAAACAAAAACTGAGGGAAAACAACGGAGACGCGAAATACCTGAACAACGACAACGTAGAATAATTACAAAGCCGAACAAACCACTACCAGTGATGGCTAAGTTACCTTAAAAAAGTAATCCGATTACTGATTAGTCCTTTTAAAAGTAACTTAGTTACGTTACTGATTACTTGATTTTAAAAGTAACTACGTTAGATTACAAGTTACTTTAGTAGTTACATTCAGCAGCAAAATAATTTTTTCCAATACTCACTTTATTGGAAGTGCATTTTTAACAGTAACAATGTATTGAAGCAGGTTCGGTAACCGAGACAGAAACTGCTTAATCCAAAAATCCCGAGGAGGGAAACTTTATTGATAACGCAACCCTGGCGCGCGCCGTCGCCGACCCCCCCCCCCCCCAGCGTCACTTAAAGGGCAAGACTCGCCGTGAGGAGTAGTAGTCGCTACAGTATCTCCTGACATTACGGTTGTGTAGCTGCGTGGTATTATTTGTAAATTTATTTGTAAACGTAATACAAGCGAACTGTTCAGTCAGACAGCTTGTGAAACGAAATACCATTATAATTTCAAGCATAAAGTAGGCGACGTTAGTCAAAATTCCAGCACTTTTCAAATCTTGCGCTCCATTACTGGTCACATCTGAGCTTAATTTCTACAATGGATTTAATATTCAAAGGCTCTACAGCAGGGGTGGCAACCTATGGCACGCGGGCCACCGTTGGCACGCCGAGGCATAATCACTGGCACGCGACACGCTGGACCAGCATCAGCAAAAAAATTAATAATAAAAAATAGAGCACAATCCTCCAATCAAAATCGCTCCTCAACGCTCTGCTCGGCGGACGGAGGTGTTTATACTTGGCGATCGATCTCAATATAATAATTAATTTGTGTCCATTTACACCTCCCCTCCGCTAACAATTTACACTCGCCACTTATATATACTGTATATGATGTGCAAATGATGCAATACGTGCCGTTCCAGAATAACAAGTGAGAAGTATTTTAAACTTTGATTTAAAAATGTCTAAAGTCATGGCTCTTCTAATGTTTTTATTCAGCTACTTTTGTGTAGCGGCATATACTTCTGTTTAAAAAGCTTCTCCGTTTAGTTTCCGCCTTCTTTTGACAGATCTGTTAAGATGATTGGCTGCAGTAAAAAATGATTGACAGCTAACTCTGGCTGATAATTGGTTTAATAAAAATTGATTGACAACGAAAGTCTGGTATCTGATTGGCTGCAGTCGAAAATGATTGACACATGCTCCGCCCTTTACCCACGCCCACCATTACATATTGGTTTTTTGGGCTACTTTTTAGTTGGGCCACCGCGGGAGTTACAAATCAACACTAATTTGTGCAGCAGCAGACAGGAGCAGGAGACAGAGATGCAGGCTTGTGAAAGAGAAACCGAGGGACAGACTGAGCAGGAAAGTGTAGTACGTAAGCAGGTAGTAACTTTAGGATAACACAGGGACTTTATTACATGAGAATGATGAGCAATGCTGATTGATTAGTATCAGTATTAATTGGTATTTGTATACTTCCCAAAGTCTGGCAGCCACGCGCCCTTATTCTGATAAAATAGCAAATGGTCAAGACTGAGAAGTGTTGGATAGGCTATCATAGCATTTTAGATATTTAGGTTAAAGGTGTGTTGAAAGGCTGCATAATAGTTTGAATTTGTAGCCTCTATGCTCTATGCTAAGATTTTAAAATTTATAAATGATAAATAAAAGCTTTGCAATTTAAGCATTACTACAGTAAGTGTAAAAAAGATATGCCCACACTGAATAAGAGTAAAACGGTGTCAAATGCTTTTAAGACATGTTTGCATTGCATGGATTCATAAAGCAGCTTTGTTTGTTGCCAGATACAAATACATGTTATAGCTGTTTAAAGAATTAGAATTGAGCTGTTTTATCAGAGATATTCAGAAAATACATATTAGAGATGATTTCAATAAAATCATAAAAGTGATTGTGATATAATAATGCTAAGATTGAATCCAATGACTTTAACCAGTAATTTTTTTTCTACATCGTACCCCACATACATAAATTACACGTCGGTTGTGCTCCGCTAATTATGAGGGGCTGGTCTAAATCAAAAATGCTAGGGCCGATTTTTTTGTCCCAGTCCAGCCCTGCCTAGTGGTACAGGTAAAGAATGGTGATGGGTGGTAGGGGCTTGGGTAGGTGCTGGGGTAGATACTGGGGTAGGTACTGGAGTATGTGCTGGGGTAGGTGTTGGGGTAGGTGCTAGATTAGGTGCTGAAGTAGGTGCTGGGGTAGGTGCTAGGATAGGTGCTGGGGTAGGACTGCAGTGATAAAGGGTGAGCTGAACCGTAAGGTGAAGACAGTCCATCTACATCCCCACCCTCACCTGTGGTCAAGCACTCTGGGTAATGACCAAAAGATTGAGATTTCTGGTACAATCGAACAAAATTATTTTTCTCCAGTGGGACACTGATGGGTGAGGAGCTCATAGTAGAGCCACTGTTCCTGTCCATAGAGAGGAGCCAGTGGAGATGTTTTATGAATCTGATCAGAACACTCCAGATCACCTTTCACTGGAGATGTAATCATACACAGGAGGTGACCTCAGGGTAGACTCAGGACCCACTGAAGGGATTACATCTTGAAGCTTGTATGGGACTTCATGAGGACCCTCCAGGAGGAAGTGTAGGAAGTGTCTGAGGACAGAGCCACTTGGGTTTATCTGATAACCCCACTGCCACGAGAAGCAGATGGAGATGAAGATGATGAAAGTCAAACAGCAATCAACAGTCCAGTGGTGGTAGAACTGGTGTTACTGTTGTTATCACAAAACAACTCTGCAAATGTCTTATTTATTTATTAATTCAGGAAAGACACCTTTTACAGAACGCCGCCGGAGCTGCTGGGGTGTTCAGTGGCAGATGGTGTCCATGGCGGAGGTGACATACGCATGGCACAGGTAACAGGATTCATGCCAGTAACAGGACTCTTGCCAGTGGCCTGATGGGCAGAAGCTGAGAGAGATGTGTCTGAGTCCATAATAGCACCATACAGCTCAGCACTGAAATCTCTCCCTCTCTCTCTCTCTCTCTCTCTCTCTCTCTCTCTCTCCCTCTCGGTCTCATCTCTAGTGAGTGAACATAGTAATTCATTTACGACACAAACAAACTGTAAAGAAAATTAAACTAAATGCTGATTCTGCATTTGTCAAGGGAAGGAGTATTATGAGGCTCACCTAGCCCAGTGACACTCACGTGTCGGGGGGGGGTTTGGGGTTAGGGGAGGGTGGACGATGGGGGGAGGTGGAGGCCTGTTACTGTGTGAGGGTCTGTATATG